>NC_057808.1:172767885-172928804 GCF_018294505.1 Triticum aestivum | reverse complement strand
TATACGGCGACATGTTCTCATACCACCGCCGATTACTCGCAGTCAACCGCGGTCTCAGGGTCTACACTCAGTGGGTGCACTTTGTGTGCCCTCACTGGTTCGGTTACCACTCGACATGGCCTGCCCAGTACGAGTGGAAGCTCTATAAAAAGACGTTTGGCAAAGACCCCCGCCGAATCAAACATTCGACGGCGGTCTCGGGGACTACACCCAGTGGGTGCACTCTGCGTGCCCCCACTGATTCAAGAGTTCACTCGATGCGGCATGGTCGACTCAAGTGAAAAGAGCTACACAACAAAAGTTAAAACACCCAGTGGGTGAGTGGATGCAAGACAAAGATTCATGATAGATGCATATTAAAGGTTCCAAAACGCTCATCCACGGACATCTTACGAATAATAAAGCAGCAGTTTTCAAGTACCATATCCTAACAGAGTAAAGATCAAACTGAAAGACCAGTCAGAAATCAACTCACCTGGACATTGGTTTGAAGGGCAGAGCTGGCATCGTCGGCAGCCTTGCTAGCTTTGTGCACTACCTTCATTTGCTCCATCATAAGGCCTGCTTGGCGTATAGCTTCCTTAGCAGCGCTTACTTGGTCCTCTGGGACAGGATGGGTAACAAAGAGTGGAGTTGGTGGAACAGTCGAGGCAGCCAGAGGATCTGAAACATGGAGTTGCACGGACGGAGCAAGGACTTGGGCAGTCGACGCCGAAGGACGATCAGTCGACACAGGATTGGCAAAAGAAACAGAAGCCCGAATTGGATCTCCGGATTGCTGGATCACTGGTTCTAGTGCTGATGTCGACTGAGGCACCTTGCTGGCAGGCATCCTCCTGCTCGAGGTCCTGCCCTTCCTTCCTGTGTTCTTCTGAGACACTTCTTCATGATCGTCATCGTCTGGAAGTTTAATAACATTCGGTGGCGCTACAAAACACTCGACCGGAAGTGTACAATCGACCAACCGAACAATTGACAAAGTGAAGACAAGGCTGTGGAGCTGTACCTGCTCGAGAAGTGGCCACATCTGCAGTCTCCTCGTTATCTTGCTCCTTGTCAATATTCATGGACGTCCCAGATGTAGCCGCACTGAAAGTTCCAAAAATCACTCGGTCAAGCAAGCAGATAAGTCGATAAAAGCATAGAAGGCAAAGAGGGGAAGCAAAACAAGCAGGCTTGGAGAGGCGACAGGAACATCCACCTTGATCTTGGGAAAGGCCTTCCGAGGCTTCGATGGGGCTACCTTGGGCTGCTTAGCAGCCTTTTCAGACGGTTCCAGGGACGAGGTCCGAGTGCGCTTTCGCACTTGTACGCTTGGAGGAGCTACCTTGCCGCGCCCGCCTACAGGGTCCTGGGACTGTTTGGCTTGATGTTCTGAGCAGGGCGGTGACTCGACCTCCTCACTGCCGCCCGAGTCATCGTTGTCATCTTCATTGTCATCTGGGGATTGCCAGTCGCCACTCTCGTATGTGCTTCCCTCTCCTTCCTAGAACTGCTCCCCGTTTGGCATCAAGTACATCTCAGTATAAATCTGCAAGACAGAAGTTGAACAAGCATCAATCAGATTCAAGGACAATTGCAAAATAGGATAAAAAGACACTCAGTAACGAAGGCCAGACCTTGTCCAGCTCATTGTTGGCGTCGAATGGCAAAACCCTCCGGGACCCTCTGGGTTATCTTTGTTTCCGGTGATGCTTCGCAGCCACTGAGCCACCATCTCCTCGGTGACCTCCTCTGGGTGGAACCGAACGGTGTCACCAGCGCCAGAGTACATCCACATCGGATGGTCGCGGGCTTGGAGAGGCTGGATACGTCGACTGACAAACACTTCTAGCAAGTCCATGCGAGTCACCCCCTCCCGGACTAATCTGAAAACCTGGTCGACTAAATGAGTAGCCTCGCCTTTCTCCTCTGGAGTGACGGTCGGCGAAGAAGGTAGGCGAGGTCGATCCATGGTGAAAGGGGGGAGACCGGTCTACTGACCTGGAGTCGGAACATCCATGAAGTAGACCCAGGTCGATTACCATTCCCGAACTGACTCAGGAAGAGTAATGGAAGGAAAAGTACTCCTACCTCCGGTCTGAATCCCTAAACCCCTGCACATCTGAATCACATGCGTCTTTTCGTCAATCGGCAAGTGAAGATATGCTTGAACAGACCCTAGTGCGGTTGACAACCCAAGAAATTTTCGCACATTGAGATGAAAGCGGCAAGATACGTGATGGTGTTCGGAGGGAAATGGTGGATTTGAGCACCAAAAAAGTTCAAGAATCCCCGGAAAAAAGGATGCGGAGGCAGAGAGAAACCACAGTCGACATGGGTTGCAAGGAGGACGCACTCACCCTCCTGCGGCTGAGGTTCGGACTCGTTCCCCGGCAGCCTCCAAGATCCGTGAGCAATCAAGCCCGCACCAGCCAGATCCTCCAAGTCTTCTTTCTCGATCGTGGATCGAATCCAGTCCCCCTGGATCCAGCCAGGCGGCAAACTGGACCTCGACGACGATCCCCGACTCGTCTTCTTGCCCTTCACCGCCGCCGCCTTCTTTGATTGCTCCAGAGCCGTCGTCTTGTCCTTCCCCATGGCAGTGGATTGCGCACGGGCCGAGCGAAGACGGCGAGAGCGGAGGAGAATGCGGTGGAGGAACAAAGGGAGAGGAGATCGATTGAGGCGCACTGTGCATCGCATCGAGCCAAGCGCTATTTATAAGGCCACTTCCGAGTGGCTGACGTGTGGGCCCAGGTAATCTAATCATATCCCGGAGCAGTCGCTCGCCTGATACGTGGCGAAAAAGGCGGCGCAAGGATCGAGGCGCCCCTGTCTATCCACTCCGATAACTACGGCACGCTCCGTCCCGTGCGCTTCTCCAAAATTTCGAATCTCGTGAGGTCCAGGAAGCACAGAGCAACCAATCATGCCAGGATTTCACACCATAGCAACACTCGAAGACCATCAACATAACTCACTCGACGACCTCTAAATTAATCAAGGCAACTGAAAAAAGATCGAAGCTTCGGCATGACTCCCAGATTCCAGTGAAATGCCTCCGAGGCATGGAATAGAGTCGGGATCAACTTCAACTCTTTTTTCACTCGGACCTCAATCCATTCATGGGCGACGATGACATGTACCTAGGGTAGGGTCATAGGCCTGACCTAGACGCCCTACCCAAGGACACTGCCCTAGAGTCATAGACATTCAAAGTACAACAGAATATACCGACTGAAATCACGACAGAGTGCAATCCACTCGACCAGCTATCCCACTCGGATACCCCAATTCCATTCGACCAAGATAAAGTCACTCGACCACAAGAAGAATCACTCGGAGGGCAGAAGGTCTAAAGCCACTCAGAATGGCAACGGTCAGGCATTCACTCCATAGTATTGAAGGTCATTTATAGCTCTTTACAGCTGGCGTTACCAGTAACGCCCAGTCTTAATGTATATTGAACCCTGTGTAACGTGGGATGGCTGGGGTCCTGGCGCACTCTATATAAGCCACCCCCTCCTCTGGCATAAGGGTTCGCACCCCCTGCAACTCTCACGCATAATCCAGTCGACCAAGCCTCCGGGCACTGAGACGTAGGGCTATTACTTCCTCCGAGAAGGGCCTGAACTCCTACATCTTGCGTGCACGACCTCACCGTAGCTAGGATCTTGCCTCCTCCTACGTACCCCCTATTCTTACTGTCAGACTAACTCCCACAACAGGTAACCAAGCCCAATTAATTGGACAAGACACTAAATTGATACACATAGCTCACTCGAAGCCTATTAACAAGTAACAACTATAGTATCCGTCAACTTCTAAATAGTAGATCTAGACTACTTGAAACACCCCTTCTAGTTTCTTACGATTATCAATACAAAGCAACATAGGAGTGGTGTTATTATCCTATGGGAAGACTAAACTTGTATAAATCTCTACTCTTACGATGAAAAACTCATTGACACTCACATATTCACCTTTATTTATTCATGTTTTTATATGATCGTAAGATCAATGGTTCACTAACTATCAACAAGTCAAATCCATGCCACGTAAGGGAGATACATGTATTTCCATTAATACTTACTTAATATTAAGAAAATGAAGCCAACTCCATGCCAAGTAAGCGAGAGATAACGTGTTTCTTCAAACATTTTCTCTTGTTTCTAATATATATTTCTCATTCACAATGGGTTTTGTCCTTTGATGTCTTAAGTGCAGAAATAAATTCTTTACAAATATTTGAGTTGGTGGTCATCTATTCACTCCACCCATATTCCTCCTTCAAGCCATGTCTAGTTGGACCATAAAAACCTACACACACAACTAGAGGCGAGCCCCCCTAGAACTCCCATGCTTCCTACCTAGCATCATCTCCCCTCACTCAATTTGTTCACTCATGTCTAACGTCAAAAGGACTGTTTGTTTAGTTGTTGAGTTATATTTTTGCATGTATACAGGTTTGTGGCCTAAAATTCTTGGACATATAACTTGAGTAAACTCTATTTTCCATCTCGTTGTTTTAGTACAGTAGCGTACCACATGCACCTTGCCAGTATCTTAGAACACTTTTCAGTTATGTCTCCTGGTTTCTAAAATCTCCGTCCTAATCCAACACTAAGCAACTAAATAGTTTGTCTTAGATATTTATATATTGGAAAAGGTAGATGTTAGTTAGGGTAGCCAACTTTTAAGATCAACCACCCCGATAATTGTATAATATGTACATATGCAACACCATTACAACACCACCCTGACATAAAATCCCAAGACTAAACATTGTTTCGTACATATGCGACACCATTACAACAATTTCTATTGCGAGTTGTTGAAAGCATGTGAATAAGTTGCAACACTACAAACACAATTCAACAAATAAAATAATATATGTACACAACAAATAATAGAACGATAGGCTGCAACAAGTTGCAAAAGGAAAATCAATGTAACGAAAAGAATGTTTTCAACAAGGCAAAAAGGGCCTTTGCAATATGTGAAAAATATATGAACGATATCACATAAATTTTAGAAAGATAAAGTACCTCTGATTTTCATCTTTACAAGGTCGACAATCTCTCTCTCTCCCTCCATCCCTCCCCCCTCTCTCTCTCTCTCTCGCACGCGCGCAACAACGATGTGCACCGCCATAACCAAGCGACCCCTCATGATCATACCCCATGCCCCTCTCGTCATAGGAGGTCACCCACCTTCATGTTGGCCTCCTCTCGTTGCACAACCATGTGGTATGCCCTAAAAATATGTATACCTTTTGATGTTTTTCATGCCAGATTCTTACAACTTTTGTCTATTACTTAATATTTATTAGACCAGCCTACTACTTATATCCATAAGGTAGATTTGTATGTCTTTGTGTTAGTGAATTCAGGAACCTTCCCGAGCTCAATAAAGGAAATTGGGCGTGGATAACATCTAGATCATGAAAATCATGCAAAAGGACGTAGAAAGAGCAGCAAAGATGGGGCCACATTTGTACACTGGGTTGAGGGCAGTTGGGCATCGAAGCTATCAAACTTCCAAATGTTTTTCATGTTTTTTGGATTTATGGATATCTAGGATTGATAAAACGGTGACGGGTCATTTTAACTTTCAGAAAATACTCGCTGCAAAAGTGAGATCTTGTCTCGGGGGAGGGTCTCGCCTCCAAACCTCCATAGCCACCAATATAAGAGGGGGATACACCCCTCCTTGTTTTGGAGAAGGCTAAGGAAGAAGAAGAAGGAAGGGAGGAGCTTCCCACTCGCTTCTGGTGAGCCGCCATGGGCATTGCTTCACCGTGATTGACAACATGTCCTCCATCACCAACATCTCCCCCACCTTCCATGAGTGAGTAATCCAGCATAGGTATATGGGGTCGATGAGTGTTGGATGATCACAATCATATAATAGTGTGTTGATGGTAGCTTAGTTGTTCCTAGTTCTACTAGTTTCTCTAGCTATTGTTGTCGCAACTTTGTCACATGTCATGCTCGTAACCAGAACCGTGTAGCAGAATTTTAGACTTGAACGATTTATGTTATCATGATATTTATGTGTTTGGGTCATATATATACAAGTTGTATTCAACTATTAGAATCCTATTCGCTGACCCGGTAATAAGCTGGGATATCAGTGCAAAAGATCAGATGTGGTCATGTAGTGTTAATATAGTGTTCTGATAGTCTTGCAAAAGGATATGCTTTAATTCCCATAATTTAGGACAATTGATGTTGAACAAGTTCTTACAAATAGACATGCTCGACTACATACCAAGCACCTACCTATGTTACGAGAGAACATAAAATTAGGACTACTAGTTCAATTAATATGCAATATCAAGAGCAATGTCATCCATGTAGCATCTCAATATCGGCTTCCGTGAGTACAACTTTCATATTACTACCTCTATTCATGTAAGTGCTTTAGCATAAATAACAATAACCAACTATAATTGACTTTCTTCTATGCAAACACCTATCTACTTGACTCTCAGTAAATTATATACTATGAGTGTGTAGAAGGTTGTTAATAAGTGATAAGAATATGACATGTATTCTTGAACCGAGGCAAAAGCGTTGCCAGTTCTATCGATTAAGAAGATGATTAATTTGTTGCCTGGTTAATCGGCACATCAAATTCAACAAAAGCACAACAACTTCACAAACAAAAACACACGTGAAACCGCTACACCGAAACTAAACCCGCTCCTTAGGTTCGAAACTCAATAAATATCTGTAGTGAAAAGTGCTACGGTTATCCCTTGCATATGAGAGTAACCAACATTTGTCTTCCAGCGACTTTACCAGAGGGGAGAATAGAGCACTAAGTTGAATATTTAGGCTCCCACTTGTAGAAGTTCACAAACACGACAATTTAGCCACCCTATATGATCGAACAGAGTGGTCTATTTATAAAACTGGAACAACTAGAGTATAACTAAAAAATTATACAATACCTCCTCCTTCCTAAAATAAGTGACTCAACTTTGTACAAACTTTGGGATGGAGGGGGTATATTATATACTGTACTAACAAAGTTGAAAGCCAGAAGAATGTGCGTCTATCATCATTTTTTAATGAAGTTGAAAATAGGTTTAGCACACCTTTCTCACGATTATGTTTATCTTATTTTTTGAGAGTATGGTAGGTGATACGTTTCCAACGTATCTATAATTTTTTATTGTTCCATGCTGTTGTATTATCATTCTTGGATGTTTTATAATCATTTTATAGTCATTTTATATCATTTTTGGTACTAACCTATTGACATAGTGCCAAGTGCCAGTTGCTGTTTTTGCATGTTTTTTACATCATAGGAAATCAATAATAAACGGAGTCCAAACGCAACAAAACTTTTTGTGGATTTTTTTTGGAACAGAAGACATCCACTGGGCCGAAGAAGCACCTGGGGGTGCTCCGAGGGCGCGCTTGGAGGCCCAGGCGCACCCTGGTGGGTTGTGCCCACCTCGAGTCCCCCCGGACCGCCTCTTTACTCTATAAATACCCCAATATTCCAGAAACCCCAGGGGAGTCAACGAAAATAAATTTCGGCCGCCGCAAGTTCTAGAACCACCAAATCCAATCTAGACACCATCACGGAGGGGTTCATCATGTCCATTGGTGACTCTCCGATGATGCGTGAGTAGTCTTTTGTAGACCTACGGGTCCGTAGTTAGTAGCTAGATGGCTTACTCTCTCTCTCTCTCTTGATTCTCAATACAACGGTCTCTTGGAGATCCATATGATGTAACTCTTTTTGCGGTGTGTTTGTTGGGATCGGATGAACTTTGAGTTTATGATCAGTTCTATGTCTTTATCCATGAAAGTTAGTTGTTGATCTCTTATATGCATGATTGCTTATAGCCTCGTATTTCTTCTCCGATATTTGGCTTTTGTTTGGCCAACTTGATCTATTTATCTTGCAATGGGAAGAGGTGCTTTGTGATGGGTTCGATCTTACGTTGCTTGATCCCAGTGACAGAAGGGGAACCGACACGTATGTATCGTTGCTTTTAAGGATAACAAGATGGGGTATATTTCTACATGAATATATCTTGTCTACATCATGTTATTGTTCTTATTGCATTATTCCGTTTCTCCATGAACTTAATACACTATATGCATGCTGGATAGCGGTTGATGTGTGGAGTAATAGTAGTAGATGCAGGTAGGAGTCGGTCTACTAATCTTGGACGTGATGCCTATATAGTATCATTGCCTGGATATCGTCATGATTATTTGAAGTTCTATCAACTGTCCAACAGTAATTCTTTTACCCATTGTTTGCTATTTTTCTCGAGAGAAGCCACTAGTGAAATCTACGGGCCCCAGGTCTCTTCTTTGTTATATTTGCCTTTGCGATCTATTTTATTTGCTTTTATTTTCAGATCTATTAAACCAAAAATACAAAAATACTTTGCCAGAATTTATTTTATCTCATGTTCCCGCGAGATCTGTCTATCAAATTATCAAAACTTTTTCACGTCCGTTTGCCAATTTCTGGCGCCGTTACCCAAAAGGGATTGACAACCCATTTAACACGTCGGGTTGCGAGTATTTGTTATTTGTGTGCAGGTGTTGTTTACATAGTGTTGCTTGGTTCTCCTACTAGTTCGATAACCTTGGTCTCATCACTGAGGGAAATACCTATCGTTGATGTGTTGCATCATCCTTTCCTCTTTGGGGAAATACCGACGTAGTCTAGCAGACATCAAAAGGAATTTCTGGCGCCATTGCCGGGGAAACATCATCAACATCTACCAGGTTCCTAATCACAAATCTCATCTCCTCGCAATTTACATTATTTGCCATTTGCCTCTCGTTTTCCTGTCCCCCACTTCACAAACATTTAACGTTTTATTCACCCTCTTTTTCGTTCGCCGTTTTCTTGCCGGATCTATTTTTGCGTGTGTTCTTGTTTGCGTAGTCATGATGCCTCAAAGAAAATATTATGATGTTCCTTACCCCAATATTCTTCTTGAAATTGAGAAAAGTACTAAGGAATATATGACTACATAATTTGAGCACAATAAATATTTTACTGAAGAACTTAAGGAGCACTCCATTGTGCTAGATGCTATAACAAAACAACTTGATGATATTAGTAGAGAAGTTTGCAATCTCTAATCTAAGTATGATTTTGCTCAAAGTTTGCTAGGAAAAATATCTGATGCACAAGCTAGGAAAAGTTAGAATTAGAAGTTTCAATTCCTAGAAAATTACAAGAGAGTGGGAACCTACTATTAAATTCAAGATTAAAAATTATGAGTGTTTTGCTTTGTGTGACTTGGGTGCTAGTGTTTCTACAATTCCGAAATCTTTATGTGATGTGCTTGGTCTTACCGATTTTGAAGAATGTTCTTAAAATTTGCACTTGGGGGATTCTACTATTAAAAAGCCTATGGGAAGAATTAATGATGTTCTTATTCTTGCAAATAGGAATTATTTGCCCATAGATTTTTATTTTTCTTGATATTGAATGCAATCCGTCTTGTACAATTATTCTTGGTAGACCGTTTTTACGCACTATTGGTGTCGTGATTGATATGAAAGAAGGCAATATCAAGTTCCAGTTTCCACTAAGGAAGGGTATGGAACACTTCCCTAGAACAAGAATTAGGCCACCATATGAATCGATCATGAGGGCATATTATGGATCTAGAAACACAGATTACAATACTTAGATTCTTTGCTTTATGCCTAGCTAGGGGCGTGAAACAATAGCGCTTATTGGGAGGCAACCCAATGAAAAAAATATTTTCGTCTTTTGCTTTCTGTTCTTGAGTGTTTGCACAATTATTCTACTGTTATGATTATGTTTTTTGTGTTTTAATTAGTGTTTGTGCCAAGTAAAGCCTTTAGGATCTTCTTGGGTGATAGTTGTTTGATCTTGTTGAAAAGCAGAAACTTTTCCGTCCAGAGTTACAATTTTTTAAAATCACAGAAGCGACGAAAAATTCTGAATTTTTTATAGTAGATTGATATACAAATTACTCAGGTTGGCCTAATTTTTCAGAATTTGGGAGCTACAGAAGTATTCGAAATATGCAAATTGCTACAGGCTGTTCTGTTTTTGATAGATTCTGTTTTCTTTGCGTTGTGTGCTTATTTTAATGATTCTATGGTTTTCTTTGAAGAGTTTTTGCCATAGAAATGTTGGAATACAGTAGACATAATGCAAGAATAAAATATGAATGTGTTGCAACAGTACTTATAGTAGTGCTTAGCTTTCTTATACTAACGGATCTCACGAAGGTTTTGTTGAGTTTTGTGTGATTGAAGTTTTCAAGTTTTGGGTGATGTTACGATGGATGAAGGAATGAGTAAGAAGAGCCTAAGTTTGGGGATGCCCATGGCATCCCAAGCTAATATCCAAAGATAAGCAAGCAACTAAGCTTGGGGATGCCCGGAGTGGCATCCCCTCTTTCTTCTAACGATCATCGGTATTTTACTCTAAGCTATATTTTTATACGTCACATACTATGATTTTTGCTTGGAGTGTCTTGTATGATATGAGTTTTGCTTTTTGTTTTAAGTCTTGAATCCTTGCTAGACACACCTATTTGAGAGAGCCAAAATTATGCAATGACTTGTTAGAATTGCTCTCTATGCTGTGCTTAAATCTTTACGAGCTATGGAATTGCTCTAGTGCTTCAAATATATCTTTTTGAGCACGGTTTGCTTTAGTATTTTTGAAGAAATGCTCTCTTGCTTCACTTAGATTTATTTGAGAGTTAGTAATTTTTTAAGAAATTCTCTCTTGCTTCACTTAAATAAATTTGAGATAAAGAAATATTATGCTCATGATCTTCACTTATATTTGTTTGAGCTTATCAAAAGCAACACATGAAAATTAGTTCCAAAGTGATAGATAGCCAAGAAATATATAATATAAACTTTCATGAAGATCATTGGACAAAATAAACTTGATTCCTTGTAATAGTTTTGAGATATGATGATGTGATATGTTAGTCATGTTGATGAGTAATTATGCTTTAGTAAGAATATTGGTGTTAAGGTTTGTGATTCCCTATGCAAGCACGAAAGTCAATAGTTATGCAATGAAATTACATCCTACTTGTGGTGCATTATTCGGTGTTAATTATGCTCAATGCTCTCTTATGAGATTATTCTTTTCTTGGTTGGTCGCTTCTCAATCTTTTGCTAGCCTTCATTTTGCACTAAGTAAGTATGATCACTACTTGTGCATCCGAAGTCCTCTAAACCAGTTTTGCCACATGAGTCCACCATACCTACCTATATGTGGTATTCTTTTGCCATTCTAAGCAAATTTGTATGTGCCATCTCTAATTTTCAAAATAAATTTCTCTTTTGTGTGCTAGTACTGCTCACGAGGCGGTGAGGGGTGGCCGATATTTTCCATGCTAGATGTGTTATTCTCACGATGAGTGTTTATTCACTTGCCATTGCACGAGAGTAAGGCAAAGGTATTAGGGATGCCCAATCCCGAAATGAAAAATGAATTTACTTTATGTTGTCAAATAATAAATTCCATGGAAAGTGTCGGTATGGAAGGCACCCGTGCATACGGTTAGGCATGGAAAGTGAAAGTATGGTGGAAAAAGTAATAAACTTTTTTTTCTGTTTGGGAACAGCCTATGATATATCTAGCATGGATAGTGTTGGGTGCTCTAAGTCATTTTCGTTGGTGGGAAAACTATGCCTCTCAAAAAAAATTTACCTCTCAATTTTCGCTTTGAGCTCTGGCACCTCTACAAATCCCTACTTCCCTCCGCGAAGGGCCTTTCTTTTACTTTATGCAATTTTTATTTTTAATTTGAGTCTCCATCTTCTCTTATAAAGCACCAACTAGGGGGCACTGTGATCGTACTTGAGCATTGGGTGTAGCTAATATGCGAGTGTGTTTCATGAATGGATCAATGATTGAGCATGATGGGCTAGGGATAACTTATTTTAGCGTTGATATTTTGAAAGACATGGTTGCTTGTTGGTATCCTTGAGTATTTAAGTCCTCATGTCAAAACTAGACTATTGCTTTGAACCATATAAAAGTCCAAATGCCCATGCTACAAATAAAAGAATATGAGATGACATGTTAGGCAGCATTCCACATCAAAAATTCTATTTTTATGATTTACCTACTCGAGGACGAGCAGGAATTAAGCTTGGGGATGCTGATACGTCTCCAACGTATCTATAATTTTTGATTGTTCCATGCTGTTATATTATCATTCTTGGATGCTTTATAAGCATTTTATAGTCATTTTATCATTTTTTGGTACTAACCTATTGACATAGTGCCAAGCACTACTAGGGAAAACCTTATACACAGAATCTTAGCAGTAGCGCGGTACAAAAAGAGGCGCTACTGCTAATTATCCGTAGCACAGAGCGCGGCCCGGTGGAACCACGCTGCTACTAAAATCAACCGACAGTACCATCCACCCTAGGTTTAGCAGCAGCGCGCTCCTGCTACCCGCGCTACTGCTAAAGTTATAGTAGTTGCGCGCTTTTTTTGCTGGTCGCTACTGCTAATTTTGAAACTTGCCACATGGCGGGCCCCGCTTAGCAGTAGCGCGTGTGCCGGAAGCGCGCTGCTGCTATGTTCTTAGCAGTAGCACGCTTAACGACCCGTGCTACTGCTAAGATGCAACATAATACCACCTTTTCCCTCCCACTCCCCCTCCCCCATCTTCTCTTCCTCACTTTCCCCTACCTCCCACCTCCTCTCTCCCTCACTTTGCTTCTTCCTGAATACTTCTCCCCCATTACTCTCCCTGTTCTACCTACCTTTCTCTCTCTTTCTTACTCCTAGCTAACTACACCACCTCCATTAATGCATCTCCTTTCTCTTTTTCCTTCCCCTCCACTAGTTGAAGTCGTCTCTCCTCCCAAATTAGCTAGCTAGGTAGATGTAGCACTTAGTGAAGTGACCTATGTACCCCCTAACTAGATCTAGCCTTGTCAAGAAGAGCTTTGTCCACTTTTGATCTCCCTACTACATCCACCTCCACAGCGTGTGCTCCATCTGGAGAGAGGTGATTAAAAATTCATGATTTTGCAAGGATGGAAATATGTGTATGTGAGTGCGATATGACATAATCGGGAAATATGATGGAAATTGTGTGTGTGGCATGAGTTGACGCCAAATTGTGCTTGTGAGTTGCCTATGTTTTGCCGAAATGTCAATTTATTTCCGTTTCGGCGAATTCCGGGCAAACTCTAGATCTATATGTCCTATTCTTAGGGAAGGTCATACCAAATTTTTGTATGACTTTGATGCATGCATGCATTTTTATAATCAATTTGTTTATTATTACCGTGCGGGCGTTCATGGTGGTCAGTGGAACGATGGTGGACAGGTGGTTGCGGTCGGCGGTGCAGGGCATGAAAGAAAATAACCTGATAGAGGTTTTATGTCCATGTCAAAAATGCAAAGGAATAGTTTGGCTCGACCCCTATGACGATGATCGTGCCGAAGCTCACCTGCTCATGACTGGTTTTATGGATGGCTATACTCGGTGGATAATTGAAGACGAGGATGATGATGTTGAGGACGCCGACAGGGCAGGCAATGACGACACGGGGCAAGATGAAGAACGATCGATAATGGCGGCGGGGAAGAGGCCGGACATGGCGGCGGAGAAGGGGCCGGACACGACAGTGGAGAGAACGTGGACTCCACGCCGCAGAGTTCGTCGGTACTAAGTTCAATCATGCGGGACCCTCATGTTAAAGCACTGCTTCGCAAGGAGAAGAGTACTGAGAGAGTTGCTTCTAGAGAGGAGGCTAAGCTGCAGCAACTGGTGGTAGACTCGAACACTCCATTGTAGGATGGTTGCAATCCTGAGGTGACCCGCTTGAGTTTCATGCTCCAACTCCTGAAGACAAAGGCTAAAAACAAATGGACCGACACTAGCCTCGATGAGCATCTCAAGTACCTAAAGGCTGTTCTTCCCGCGGGGAATCTATGTCCTACTAGTGTGGATGAGGCCAAGAAGATTGTGTGCCCTCTTGATCTGCCACATGTTAGGTACCATGCAGGCATCAACGATTGCATAATTTATCGGAAGGAGCACGCGGAAAAAAACAAGTTGTCCGGTGTGCAATGCTTCTCGATACAAGAAGGCCGGGAAGAAACCTCCCCAGAAAGTTGTATGGTACTTACCGATCACTCCCCATCTCCAGCGGTATTTCGTAGATCCCAAGGAAGCAAAGCTCATGCGCTGAACACGGGAGAGGAAGAAGCCCGACGATGGAGATGACCCAAAGCTGAGACACGTCAAGGATGGAAGCCAGTGGAGAGTGTTGAACGACTTCTATCGGTATTTCGAATGTGATGCAAGGAACATCGTGCTCGGCGCGTGTTCCGATGGCATGAATCCGTTTGGCAACCAGAACACTAACCATAGCACATGGCCCGTGTTTGTATGGATGTACAACCTCCCCCTTGGTTGTGCATGAAGTCAAAGTACATTCACATTAGCATGCTGATTCAAGGGCCGAAACAACCAGGAAATAATATGAATCTGTATCTGGGGCTACTTCAAGAGGAGTTAGACACGTTATGGAAAACACCGGCCAAGATATGGGACGCCAGAAAAGGCGAGTATTTCTACATGAGAGCCGCGCTGATAACGACGGTGCATGACTATCTCGGTCACAGATATGTCACAGGCCAGGTGTGCCATGGATATTGCGAATGCACGCGGTGCATGGATGATACGACGTCTCAGCAGCTAATGTCAAGGAAAGATGGTGGGTCTGGGAAAATCGTGTACATGGGGCACGAAGATGGCTCGATCAGGACAACCCATGGAGAAACCGTGGAGATCTATTCAATGGTCACACTGAGCATCGAGGACCTCCACGTAAGCGGAGCGGCGCGAAAATCGATGAGCTGTTGAAAAACTGGGAACAGTGCCCCGCACTGGGAAAGACGATGAAAAAGGCGCCGGAGCCGCTGCTGAAGGTATGGAAGACGAGGTGTGTGTTCTGGGACTTGGAGTACTGGCACAAACTCGACACACCTCATTGCCTTGATCAAATGCATATCTGTAAGAATGTCCTTGAGAGCTTGCTCGCGACACTGATGAACATGCCAGATAAGACTAAGGATGGGCCGAAGGCAAGAAAAGCCTTGCAAGATTTGAAAATCAGGGAAGATCTGCACATGCCGCCCCGTAAAAAGTTAGATGCGACAGAGACGGAGACAGAGGCACAGGAGAAGAAGGGAAAAAAAGTAAAGGAAGAGGATTATTGCCCCCCTTCTTGCTTCATCTTAAGTCAGGCTGAGATCCATCAATTCTTTAAATGCCTTACCGGAGTCAAAGTTAGTTCCGGTTATTGTGGCAAGATAAGCAGATACCTAGACACGAACAAGAAAAGGTTCATCGGGATGAAGTCCCATGACTGTCATGTGATGATGGCGCAGATACTACCTGTTGCCCTTAGAGGGATAAAGGACAAGAACGTCCGTGACACGCTTATTGGTCTCTGCAACTTTTTCGACGTCATCTCTTGAAAGTCGATCAGTGTGAAGCAGCTCCGAAGTCTACATGAAGAGATCGTTGTGATACTGAATGAGCTTGAGATGTACTTCCCGCCCGCGTTCTTTGACGCCATGGTGCATCTGTGTGTCCACATTATGGACGACATAATAGACCTTGGGCCGTAATTCCTGCACAACATGATGCCGTTTGAGAGGATGAATGGGATCACCAAAGGATTCGTTCATGACATGTCCCGTCCAGATGGAAGCATCGTCCAGGGCTATCTGACACAAGAGTGCATCTCTTTCTGCGAGAATTTTTTATATGGCGCAGACCAGCCGCTTGGTGTTGCTGCTGGTTTTCCCGTTAACAAGCATGATGGGAGGCTCGAAGGAGAAGGTCACTCCAACGGTCACAGGGAACTGCATGTGGCATACTGAGATCGACACAACGACTTTGACAGAGCAAACTTGGTAGTGCTACAACACCTAGACGAGGTAGATCCTTTCGTGGCACTGCACAAAGAAATTATCGCAAAGAAGTATCGTGACTGGGGGTTATGCAGGACGGACGCCGAAGTTACTAGAGAGCACAACTCCACTTTCCTGGATTGGTCCAAAGAGCATATTATCGCTAATCCCCCGGAAGAGGGCTGTAAGGACGGATTGCTCATATACGCCTTAGCACATGGCCCCTCGCCCAACCTCGTCACCTATCAGGCATACGATATCAACGGATACACATTCTACACGGAGGCCAAAGATATGGACAGTGATGATCAGAACTCAGGGGTGACGATGGAATGCATGACCGGCAGCGACAACCGTGCAACTGAGAGATTTTACAGAAGGGTCGAGGAGATCTGGGTGCTTGACTACTCTGGACTGCACAACACGACGATGTTCCGTATCAGATGGGCTAAGAATGCCGAAAGAGAAAATTGGTATTTCACTACCATGACTATACAAGACGCCAGAGCACTACCGTGAATGCTATCGCAAAAAACGAGCCATGGGTACACGCTAAGCACGTGACACAATGCTTCTTCATAACCTACCCGCGCAATCCCAGCCATGTTGTCGTGAGGAGAGGCAAAAGGAACATCATTGGAATGGATGGAGTCGCCAACGAGGAAGACTACGACCAGTACGGCAACCCAATGAGGGAAGATGAAGATGACGATGAAGTATACGTCAAAAGAAGAATCAATACTACATTACCTAAGAAAAATCATACTCCATGGAAAAGGAATAGTCACAATGAGGGGCTCAATTATTCTTCAACGAACAAGAAGGGAAAGAAGCTCACTCAAAACGAAAACGTCAACACTGAGGAACCGTATGTTATCGGTCAAATGATGTAATATATATGTTATTTTGTGTACACACTTAGCCATTATGCATGGGTCAAATGATGTAATATATATGTTCCTATTTTGTATACATACTTAACCATCAAACGATGCAATATATATCGCCTTAGTTATATACATTGTATCACCTTCCCTTCGTTCACTGCTCTCGGAAAAAGTGAGGGAAAATGGAGGAAAAGAAAATAGAAGAAACAAACAGGAAAACTGCTATAGGTACTAGTTATAGCAGTAGCGCTTTTCTGAAAAAGATCTACAGCTAGTCAAGGTAGCAGTAGCACTTTCCGTATAAAAACACTATAGCTACCTGTAATAGTAGTAGCGTTGTCTGTATAAAAGCGCTATAGCTAACTTAGCTATAGCGTGTTTGTCAAGAACGCGCTACTGCTACGTCGACTTAACCCCCAAAATCCTCACTCTCTCTGCTTCTTCCAGCCTCTGCTTTTCCCCTAAATCCCCACTCTCTCTTCCCCCGTGTCGTCACCGTCGGAGCCCTGCCCTCGCTGCGCCCCTACGCTCGCCCCCGGCACTCACCCCCGACCCCGACGCTCGCCCCCGACCCCGGCGCTCGCCCCCGTCCCGGCGCTCGCCCCGACCCTGGCCCTGACCCAGACGCGCCACGCCTCCCTCCTCTGCTTCCTCCCCTCCCAACCTCTGCGTCGTCGGGCCTGCCTCCTCGCCCGTGCACCCTCTGTAAGCCCCCCCACCGCTCCTCCTCTCTCTGCTAGCTAGGGTTCTTCGGTTAATTTACTTAGGTTTTAATTAGGGCAGTAGGTTAATTAGGTTATCTATTTATTTAGTTATGAATTTAGCTAGGTTTTTATGAACCATAGGTTTCAAAATAGGACATAAATTCAGGGTTAAGCAATTGTAATTAAAAGAAAAGGCAGAATTGATTATATAGGTTTCTTGCATTTTTTTAGTTTAAGTAATTGTTGCTATTTAAATTTTATAGTGCTAGTTAGTTAATTAGAATTAGTATTAAAAACAGAATTAGTTTAAGCAATTGTCCAAATCAACATCCCTTGTTAAAGCAATTTTTTTTGTTTCAAATTTAGGTAGGCCGAATTTACTTTCAAATATTGTGAAGAAAAATGACTTCTTGCATTTTTCTTCAAGTTCTATATTTTTCTTCCTTTTATATGAAAATTGGAAGTGGACATGTGATTTGGACATGTCATAATTGGAATTTGGACATGTCATTTGGACATGTGATGTTTTGGACATGTCATATTTGCAAAATGATGATTATGTGCAGGGTAAATGATCCGAGTGGCCTATGTTACGCCAGAATGTTGATTCATTTCCGTGCCGGTGAATTTCGGGCGCTCGATATGTCCACTTTTTAGCAAAGGTCATGCCGAAATTTTTCGTGAATTTTGGCATGACTTGTGCTAGATAGTAGGCATATTGAGTGTCGGGAGTTGCTGGGAAATGGCATTCCGGCAAACATGGATCTTTTTATGTCATTTCTCTTTTTTCATAGTTTTAGAATTAAACGAGGAGACTTAATCATAGGAAATATGTCGAACAACGAAGAAACCGGGCCTTCTGACCAAGATGCAGACGAGATGGATTATGAGGGTGAACAAGAGTACCTCGACTTTTTGTCTGCTAAGCACAATCAAGGTTTGCAGGTCGGCCTCGATGATGGTACTGACGCCGACATCGACACCGATGGCGCCGGCACTGATGGCGGCGCCGAGACCGACGGGGAAGATACCAGTGGGGAAGGTACCGACACCAATGCTGCTACCAAACAGAGGAAGCAGAGGATACGAAAACCTAACAAACTCGGCATTGGACGACTGGTGATCACAAAGATGGCACCTGGCAAGTTTGAGCCATTAGAGCCAGAAGAACCTCGCAAGTGCTATAGGAACCCAGTAGGATGCATCCTACGGGAATGCGCGAGCATCAACGACGATTACTTAAGGAGTAAAGAACATTTGAGGCAGTTCCTCCTGACGAAGTTGCACAAGAGATTCAAGTTCCCCGACCAGGATGATAACATAGAACAACCATGGGATGATCTGAAGATGAAAAAGATTAACAATCACGCCATGGGCATGTTCAGCAATGATTTGGCCTCCTGGAAAGGGAGGGTAAAATGAGATATTGAGGCTGAGGAACCCCTGTCCAAGATTTTGGAGGAAAATCTTTCACTTACAGAAGAGGAGTTCGAAAAGTTCAAGGACACTTGTGCTACCGAGGCAGCCAAGGCTAAGGCTGCGAAATTCAAGAGCCGTCAGCAAAGGTACATGGGGAAGCATCACCTCGGAAGCCGTGGCTACCTCGGTAAAAGGCCCATATGGGATAAGGAGGACGTGGAACGTGAAGCCGTGGGTCTCCCAGACCCCTTCGCGAAGTTCACCAACCCCTTGGAGCATGACTTCATCAGGGCCCGCTACAAGTGGGACAAGGAAAAGAAGGTTTTTTACATGGACCATATCACGGAGATTGATTAGAATACTGGTAATTATTCTTTTACCACCTTACATTTAGCTCCAGATCAAGTCGACTACACATTCGTAAATGGTTCACGTTCCTTCTGTAGGAGAAGCAACACCAGCTTGCAGCCGAAAGCCCTACTTCTCCGATGAGGCCCAAGTCGGACACCCGTCTCAACCGGGCCTTGACCGAACTTAAGGGACTCCCTTTGGGCCAACGGCCACAATATGGACGTGTGCACGGTGCCGGAGACGGAGCCACGTGGAAGGTGTTTAACAACAAGGGCCCGGAGGCCAAGAAACAAAAAAAGAAGTTTAGTCAGGCGGACATCGACGAGAAGGTGAAGCTTGCGTTTGAGAAAAAAGCAGCCAAGGACGCGAAAAAAACAGCCGAGGAGAAAAATGAGTTGCTACAGCAGGAAGTCAATACAGCTGTAACTGCCTGCAGAAATGATTTCGCTACTAACTTCGCCCGGCTATCATCAACTGGACGAAGGAAAATCAAGACTAGACGGTACATGATTTCCCGTTACCCAGTTTCGTCGTGATCAACTCCGTGAACAACAACACCACCACACCATCACCTGCTCACGCAACTGGGCCTTCTCTCGCACCCGCACCCGCACCCACTCATAGCAGCCGGTCCTCTATGTCTGGCGCGCTAGGCAGGCCTTCATCTTTGGCTGAGCTCGACGCCCTCACGGTAATTACATGTCGCACGAACATATATATCTAGAATATTCCATTTCCGTTGCCTCTCAGATGTTGTACGCTGCATACATGTGTTTGCAGGCTGACGAAACCGCGTGCACCGTACTCTACTTGATCAAAGGCCAGAAGGTGTACATGGGAAAGGGGGTGATAACAAAGCCCTTGGAACTCATGTTCCACAACCAGCCGATGCCCGCTGGGCACTTCAGGGTTACCTTGTCGAGTGTGACAATCGGGGCACGAGGATTTGCCTCCTCCATTACGCCTAGGGGGAGAAGACGACGAGACCCCGCCACGGATTGGAAGCTTTAAGGGTTGGGTGCTGCCATGGCCGAAGAATCTTCTTCGTCTAGAGCCGGCCGAGAGCACACCAATAACCACACATCAACAAGCATGTATGGAGACCACCACCCCGCCTACGCAATTACTAGCTCCTGTAGTGCTTGGTGAGAGCGGCGGACGACGTGATGAAGGGGGTCCAATAGTCTGGCTGATGTAATAGGTCCCATAGAACAGAGAATGGATGATGAGACAGAGGAGACGGAGGACCCAATGGGTTTCCTCAATACAAATGCCTATGACGATGACTTAGATATGATGAGTCAACCATATGACGAATCGGGCTATCAACATGCTAATGAGGATATGGATGATCTGCCCGGGCAGGAACGTCCTAGCAGGGATTGCAAGAAGTCTCTCTTCAGGAAATCCTCACAGGACACTCCTGAAGATGCCGCCTCAACACAGGCTCAACTAGCCAGGGGTCGTACAGTGCTTAGCCCAGCAACACTGGGGCAGGGGTTAAGGAAGGGTCTGGAAGGTGTGCCCAAGAAAAAGGAGAGGAAGAGATCGGGGAAGATAGCTGCCTCCAACAAGCCAGAGCACATAGCAGCCAGAGGGTGGATTTTGAAGAGCGTGTACCCGTGAAAGGAGCGGCCATGTTCCATGTCACGGGCGAGCCGATGCTACCGCCAAAACCGCTGGAGGCACTATCAGGGGATCTCAGGAGACTACACGACCATGTGTTGTCGACTGAGAAAAGCCTACTAGCCTCGAAGGATCCAGCATATCTGACATATGTGGCTCGTGTGCCTGAGGGGAAGTGCTACGTCGACACATGGCCCACGGAGGTGTTCTTGCTGCGGTTTGACCATATCTTCGAGATGTTTCTGAAAAGGCGGCTTGATTTTACAATCGTCCGCCTTTTTGCGCTACATATGAGCTCCGTCATGAAGAGAGAAGAAGTCTCACAAATCTGTGTGGCGGATCCGTACTACATGCACTAGTCCTTCTTGAGTCTCGGCGACTTTGAGCGAGAAACTGCTAGGGAGTACCTCCAAAACTTCATGGTACAGAATAAGGACCAGGAAATTGTCCTCTTTCCTTATCATCCAAAGTATTCAGTTCTGGACAACCCTTTCATACATTTCAATCGTTCCTTCTCTCTCATATGGAGAATAATTTGAGGTGTCTTTTTCCCCGCAGCAACAGGCGCGCCGTCCTTATCGTTCTTTACCCGTGAGTCTCCCACGCCGTGTATTTCGACCCTACCAGAGACTACGAGAAGAAGGGCTACACCCACATAATGAATATTCTAGATGATGCTCTCCAAGGCTTCAGCATTAGGGGTGGCCACCTGCAGATCAGGAAACAAATGTACAAGAAGTTGGGTTTCTCGCATAAAACTAACTTCTGCTGCATCCATGTCCCAAAACCAAGCAAGAAAGATGGATTCTACCTCCTCCATCTCATGATTCAGTTCAACACGGATCACCAAAAGCTTCGCATGACAACCAGAAACGATGATCATATCTGCAAGTGGGTAGAATCTCATGGAGAAGCGGATTATAAACTTAGAGATGACTTCTTTTGCATCCAAAGGGGCATTGCGACGATCATCATGAAAGAAGTCGTCGATGAGAAGGGGATGTTCCACCACGGCCCTATATCACGAGATGACGTCCGAACTCGCATAGGCATGCAGCTTCATGACCTCAAGCCGTTCAAGAAGCTAGGGTCCATCCTTGATGATATGGAAGGATGGAACTTCTAGTGATTTACGATGCCGATGATGATGATATGTGTCGGTTGAACTTGTATACTTTTTGTAGCGATGAAACTTTGTGATGTCCACAGTCCCTGCCGAACTTGCGTAATGCTACTTTGTTAGTTTGGTTACGATGACCTGCGTACCTCTATTTAATTAGTTTGCATACTATATGTTGCATCTAGTTGCTAACCCTTTCTTTTTCATGTTGCTCTAGTATATTTTGTTGCATATGATCATACATTCTCTTGATGAAGATACATCTCAAACAGGTACCTAGATTCTTGATGGCGAAGAAAGAGTGCTATGTCGTGTACAAAGGGAAGGTTCCGGGAGTGTACGACAAGTGGCCTGAGTGTCAGGCGCAAGTGGAGGGGGTCTCGGGCGCCAGCCATAAAGGCTTCAAAAGCAGACAAGAAGCAGAAGCTAGTTACTTGAGGTTCATGCTAGCACGGGAGAGGACTCATAACCGCCGCCTCATGTACTGCATAGTTCCGCTATCACTCATAGTGATAGCTCTTCTCGCGTATATCATTGTTTAGATGGATGACGATGTAGTTGCAAGTATTCGAGACTAGTATCGCTATTTTCGAGATGATGACGAGAGATCACTTTGTGTTGGATGATGATTATGATCATGACATGATTTGATGAGACTATTTGTATCAATATGCTATGATTTAATTTGTATGTGTATGATATGCTAGAGATTATTGTATAAAACCCTAAACAAAATTCAGCAGCAAAAAATATGGAGCAGAAAAAAAATCAAAAACTAATAATAGTAGCACGGGGTATGGCTTTAGCAGCAGCGTGCTCATAGCAGTAGCGCTCTTTGTTAAAGGGCGCTGCAGCTATTAGCAGCAGCGCGTGCTGCATACAGACACTGCTGCTATACCTTGATAGCAGCAGCGCGTGTCGAACCGCGCTACTGATAAGCATTAGCTGTAGCGTCGTATCAATAGTGCGGCAACCCACGCTACTGATAAGCATTTAACCTGCCCTACTGCTAGGCTTTTCCCTAGTAGTGAAGTGCCAGTTGCTGTTTTTTGCATGTTTTGTACATCACAGGAAATCAATACCAAACCAAGTCCAAACGCAGCGATTTTTTTTGTGGATTTCTCTTGGACCAGAAGACATCTAGTGGGCCGAACAAGCACCTGGGGGTGCTCCGAGGGGAGCATAACCCACCAGGGCGCACCTGGAGGCCCAGGCGCGCCCTGGTGGGTTGTGCCCACCTCGGGTGCCCCCCGGACCGCCTCTTTACTCTATAAATACCCCAATATTCCAGAAACCCTAGGGAAGCCGACGAAAATCAATTCCAGCCGCCGCAAGTTCCAGAACCACCAGGTCCAATCTAGACACCATCACGGAGGGGTTTATCATGTCCATTGGTGCCTCTCCGATGATGCGTGAGTAGTCTTTTGTAGACCTACGGGTCTATAGTTAGTAGCTAGATGGCTTCCTCTCTATCTTTTGATTCTCAATACAATGGTCTCTTGGAGATCCATATGATGTAACTCTCTTTACGGTGTGTTTGTTGGGACCAGATCTATGTTTTTATCCATGAAAGTTATTTGAGTCTTCTTTGATTTCTTATATGCATGATTGCTTATAGCCTCGTATTTCTTCTCCGATATTTGGGTTTTGTTTGGCCAACTTTATCTATTTATCTTACAATGGGAAGAGGTGCTTTGTGATGGGTTCGATCTTAAGGTGCTTGATCCCAGTGACAGAAGGGGAACCGACACGTATGTATCGCTGCTATTAAGGATAACAAGATGGGGTCTATTTCTACATAAATAGATCTTGTCTACATCATGTCATCGTTCTTATTGCATTACTCCATTTCTCCATGAACTTAATACATTAGATGCATGCTGGATAGCGGTCGATGTGTGGAGTAATAATAGTAGATGCAGGCAGGAGTCGGTCTACTAATCTTGGACGTGATGCCTATATAATGATCAGTTCCTGGATATCGTGATGATTATTTGAAGTTCTATCAATTGCCAATGCACTACCAACCATAGGATGGCTAAGTGGAAACAGTGAGGGGAGAGCGGGACTCGGTCGGACCCGAGAAATCCATTTTCTTGAATTCACCGATAGCTGCGTACATAGCGCCCAAGAAGATCAACTTCGGCAGCAGAAAGCACTGAAGAACCACAAGAGAGAACCTCCAAGCCAAGTGTCGACATGCGATGCTCTCAACAGAGTAATGATGCCACACCGCCGCCATCGCCGGTCCTTCAATGGACCAAGGCCTTCGACAGGATACTACAATCCACACACCTCGGTGACGCCTCTGAGGAGGCAAATGGCACCCTAGGGCACCATCGCCGCTAGCTCCTACTGAGGACGAGCATGATTTTCATCCGAACCGTCACACACTTCCCATGCCTATCAAGAGATTAGGACAAACTGTCAGGTGGTGTGACTTATATGATGTTTTTGGTTTATATATCGGAAAGTAAAAGATTGCAAAATAGTAGATCGGAAACTTATATGATGGAAAATAGACCCCGGGGCCCTAGGTTTCACTAGAGGCTTCTCTCAAGATAACAAATAATACGGTGGGTGAACAAATTACCGTCGAGCAATTGATAGAAAAGCGCAAAGTTATGACGATATCTAAGGCAATGATTATGAAATATAGGCATCACGTCCATGTCAAGTAGCCCGACTCCTACCTGCATCTACTACTATTACTCCACACATCGACCGACTCCTGCCTGCAACAAGAGTATTAAGTTCATGAAGAACAGAGTAATGCATTCAGTAAGATGACATGATGTAGAGGAATAAACTTAAGCAATATGATATAAACCCCATCTTTTTATCCTCGATGGCAACAATACAATACGTGCCTTGCTGCCCCTACTATCACTAGGAAAGGATACCGCAAGATTGAACCAAAAGCTAAGCACTTCTCCCATTGCAAGAAAAACCAGTCTAGTTGGCCAAACCAAACTGATAGTTCTAAGAGAATTACAAAGATATCAAATCATGCATAAAAGAATTCAGAGAAGGTTCGAATAATATTCATAGATAAGCTGATCATAAATCCACAATTCATCAGAGCTCGACAAACACACGGCAAAAGAAGATTACATCAGATAGATCTCCAAGAACATCGAGGAGAACATGGTATTGAGAATCAAAGAGAGAGAATAAGCCATCTAGCTACTAGCTATGGACCCGTAGGTCAGAGGTAAACTACTCACGCTTCATCGGAAGGGCAATAGATTTGATGTAGATGCCCTCCATGATCGAATCCCCCTCCAGTAGGATCCAAGAAAATGCCCCTAGATGGGATCTCACGGGAACAGAAGATTGCGGCGGTGGAAAAGTGTTTTCATGGATGCTTCTGGTGGTTTGGAAATATATGTGAATATATAGGAGGCGGAACTAGGTCAGGGGAGTCACGAGGGGCCCACAAGGCAGGGGGTGCGCTGTAACACCCCGCATGTAACTTTCCATATTTGTAACTCCGACTCTTGCCATTTTCGGCTATGTGATATGATATTCCCTCCGTGGTCGGGTTTTGTTTTTCGTTTTGTATTTTTTTCATGTCATGCTTTGCATATCATGTCATCATGTGCATTGCATTTGCATATGTGTTCGTCTCATGCATCCGAGCATTTTCCCCGTTGTCCGTTTTGCAATCCGGCGCTCCTATCTCCTCCGGTGCACCCCTCTTGTTTTCTTTCGTGATCGGGTGTCAAACATTCTCGGAATGGACCGAGGCTTGTCAAGTGGCCTTGGTATACCACCGGTCAAGTTTCGTTCCATTTGGAGGTCGTTTGGTACTCCAACGGTTAACCGGGCATCCACAAAGTCCATTTGTGTGTCCAGCAAAACCCCCCTCTCTAACCACCTCAAAACCCACCAAACTCTCTTCCATGCTGTAGGTCGTTCGATCACGATCGTGTGGGCGAAAACCGCACCTCATTTGGAGCCTCCTAGCTCCCTCTACCTATTTATATGCATCCCTCCCGAAAAACGAACTCAGTCCGAACCCTAACCCTCGTCCCTCTCCGCCGCCGGACACGTCCGGGCGGAGCCGGACGCGTCCACCTCCACCGCCGCCGCCATGTGGCACGCCTCCGTACGCCGCCGCCGCCGAGGCCCACGGGCCCGTCCGCGGCCCTCCCGGGCCCGAGCCGCCGCTCGCCTCCGCGCCCGCGCTGCCGCCTGCCCGCGCCGCCGCCTGCCCGCGTCGCCGCCGCCGGCCGCCGTGCTCACCGCCGCCGTCGTTGCGCCCCCGCCGCCGCGTC
Source organism: Triticum aestivum (assembly GCF_018294505.1). Lineage (NCBI taxonomy): Eukaryota > Viridiplantae > Streptophyta > Magnoliopsida > Poales > Poaceae > Triticum > Triticum aestivum. The sequence continues at coordinate 172,902,490 of NC_057808.1, read as the reverse complement.
GCCGGCGAGCGCCGTCGCCCCTCCGGCCGCCGCCTCGCCGCCGTCCCCTTCCTCCTCGTCGCGCCCCGCCGCCTCCTCTCCTTCCTCCATCGCCGGCCCCATCTCCGGCCACCGCCCCGTCGAAGCTCTGCTAAGGCCCCGATCGGATCTGAGATCCACTGTAGCAGGTTGACCCGAGACCCCCCGATTTCTCTAAGTCTGTGATTTTTTGCAATAAGTTCCCATGTTCATCATTGCATAACTCCTTGCATGTAGCTCCGTTTCGCGCGTGTAATATGTCACATTGTTCGCCTCGTGATGTTCTTCATTTTATTCAATTGCACCATGTTCATTAGAGGTCATCTTGATGCCCAAATCTCTGTTGCAAGAGGGCTAGTTGCTGTTATCTTCTGGTTCTTAGCAGAACTTGGAGATTTGTCATTTTTGTATCATTTAATCTGTGCATCTTATGGGCATGAGCTCTACATGTGTTTTGTTGTATGCCATGCCATCTTTCCAGTGGTGTATGCCATGAATTTTTGTGATCTCTGTGGTGACTAGCACAAGCATGCAAACTAGGCTCCGTAATGTTTCTGATTTCAGGGACTTAGTGATTTCTCCAAGTCTTTGTCTGCTGTTATTTTGTTGCCATGTAAACTTGATGCTACAGAGAGATCCATGCATATTTTGGAGATGTTCCGTAAGGATGTTTTGTAGGTATTGTTGTAATTGATCCATTCCTGCCCTTGTTTACAATTATGGAGTGCCATAGCATGACTCAATCTTGCTCTACGTTTGCTATAAAATATTTCTGGCAGATTCTTAACATGATATGCAATTTTTGCCAAGCTTATTGTAGTTGATACATACATGCTATGCTCTTGCTCTTGCCATGGATAGCTTCATAAACATGCCATCTTGCTGTATGTATGCTTGTTTTATCATGCATTGCTCTGTAGGGAGTGCATCAAGCTCACAAAGAGGCCTTCATATTATTATTTGTGCCAGGCTCTGTTTTATGCTAAGTCTGAAACCTGATAACGAAACTTGCTATGTTTACCTGCTTGCCATCATATCTTCTGGTCCTTTTTGGCTTATGGTCAGTAAGGGACTGTTGTCATATGCATTTAGTAGAATACTTCCATGCCTTGGTTTGCTATGTTAAGTTCATGTAGCATGTTGATATCGTGCTCTCAACATTGCTACCTGATGCTGTTTTCTGCCATGTCCAGTAATTTCACCAAGTCTGTGAACCTGTTATCTTTTGCACTTTTGCCATGCTTGTTTGAGCTTGATATGTTGTGAACTAGCCGTAGCTCAGTGTTCATCTTTTGTCAAGCATCTCCTGTAGATTACTTTCGTTTGCTTTGTTGCTATGTTGGAGTGCTGTAGCATTGTTACTTGTTGCATTTTAAGTGCTATCATGCTGTTAATCACAGATTCGCGTCATTCTTGTTTTGCTTGCCATTTGCAAACCGTGCATCCGTTTCCGGTGATCTTTATATCGATTTCGACCGAAATCATCTCATCTTTCCAGTGGCATGCTTGGTTTGCCAAGTTACTTCCTTGTTCATCATTTTCCTTCCGGAGCACGCATATGCATCGCATATCATATCTCGCATATCATATATGTTTTGCATCATGTTGCTCGTGCATTCCTCGTGATTGATTGTGGATTCGTTGCTTGTGTTCTTGTCTTGGGTAGAGCCGGGAGACGAGTTCGTGAACGAGGAACCTGTTGAGTACGCTTACGAGGATCAAGCTTTCGACAACTCTGAGAACCTTGCAGGCAAGATGACCACCCCTCAAAATCACTTCTATCTTTGCTTTGCTAGTTGTTCGCTCTATTGCCATGCTGCGCTACCTATCACTTGCTATATCATGTCTCCCATTTTGCCATGTCAGCCTCTAACCATCCTTTCCTAGCAAACCGTTGTTTGGCTAAGTTACCGCTTTTGCTCAGCCCTTCTTATAGCGTTGCTAGTTGCAGGTGAAGTTGAAGTTTGTTCCATGTCGGAACATGGATATGTTGGGATATCACAATATCTCTTATTTAATTAATGCATCTATATATTTTGGTAAAGGGTGGAAGGCTCGGCCTTATGCCTGGTGTTTTGTTCCACTCTTGCCGCCCTAGGTTCTGTCTTACCGGGATTATGTTCCTTGAGTTTGCGTTCCTTACGCGGTCGGGTGATTTATGGGACCCCCTTGACAGTTCGCCTTGAATAAAACTCCTCCAGCAAGGCCCAACTTTGGTTTTACCATTTGCCGCCTAAGCCTTTTCCCCCGGGTTTTCGCGTGCCCGAGGGTCATCTTTATTTAAACCCCCGGGCTAGTGTTCCTCTGAGTGTTGGTCCAAACTAGAGCCACTTGCAGCGCCACCTTGGGGAAACTCGAGGATTGGTTTTAGCTGTACGTAGTGTTCATCTGGTGTGCCCTGAGAACGAGATATGTGCAGCTCCTATCGGGATTTGTCGGCACATTCGGGCGGCTTTGCTGGTCTTGTTTTACCATTGTCGAAATGTCTTGTAAACCGGGATTCCGAGACTGATCGGGTCTTTCCGGGAGAAGGTTTATCCTTCGTTGACCATGAGAGCTTATGATGGACTAAGTTGGGACACCCCTGCAGGGTATTATCTTTCGAAAGCCGTGCCCGCGGTTATGAGGCAGATGGTAATTTGTTAATGTCCGGTTGTAGAGAACTTGTCACTTGACCCATTTAAAATACATCAACTGCGTGTGTAGCCGTGATGGTCTCTTCTCGGCGGAGTCCGGGAAGTGAACACGGTTTGAGTTATGTATGAAATAAGTAGGAGTTCAGGATCACTTCTTGGTCGTTGCTAGATGATGTCCGTTCCGTTGCTTCTCTTCTCGCTCTCTTTTGCGTATGTTAGCCACCATATATGCTTATTGCCGCTGCAGCTCCACCTAATTACACTATCCTTCCCTATAAGCTTAAATAGTCTTGATCTCGCGGGTGTGAGATTGCTGAGTCCTCGTGACTCACAGATTCTACCAAAACAGTTGCAGGTGCCGACGATGCCAGTGCAGATGATGGGATCGATCTCAAGTGGGAGTTCGACGAGGAACGTGGTCGTTACTATGTGTCTTTTCCTGATGATCAGTAGTGGAGCCCAGTTGGGACGATCGGGGATCTAGCATTTGGGGTTATCTTATTTTCATCTGGATCTTGACCGTAGTCGGTCTATGTTTGTATTTTGGATGATGTATGAATCATATTCATGTATTGTGTGAAGTGGCGATTGTGAGCCAACTCTTTATCCCATTCTTGTTCATTACATGGGATTGTGTGAAGATGACCCTTATTGCGACAAAACCACTATGCGGTTATGCCTCTAAGTCGTGCCTCGACACGTGGGAGATATAGCCGCATCGTGGGCGTTACATGCGCCATCCTCCCCTGGGCACACCCTCACCCTTGTCGCTGCCTCGTGGCTCTTCTGACTTGACCTCCAAGTCTCCGGGGTGTCTTCTGGTCCAAGAAAAATCATCGTGAAAGTTTTATTCCGTTTGGACTCCATTTGGTATTCCTTTTCTGCGAAACTCAAAAACAAGGAAAAAAACAGAAACTGGCACTGGGCTCTAGGTTAATAGGTTAGTCCCAAAAATAATATAAAATAGCATATTAATGCATATAAAACATCCAAAACAGATAATATAATAGCATGGAACAATAAAAAATTATAGATACGTTGGAGACGTATCACCTGGCGCGCCCTGGTGTCTTGTGCTCACTAGGTGGCCCCCCTCCGCTAGTTATTTGCTCCAGTATTTTTTATATATTCCAAAATAATTCTCCGTAAATTTTCAGCTCATTTGGTGATGTCCAGAATAGGTAACTTTGACATAGCTTTTTCAGGTCCAGAATTCCACTTTCCGGCATTCTCCCTCTTTCTGTAAACCTTGCATATTATTAGAGAAAAGGCATTAGAATTACTCCATAAAGCATTATTATGCTTAAAAACATTATAAATAATAGTATGAAATCATGATGCAAAATGGACGTATCAACACCCCAAGCTTAGACCTCGCTTGTCCTCAAGCAAAACAACAATATCAAAAAACATGCCCACATGCTTAGAGAGAGAGAGAGAGGTGTCGATAGAAACAAAATACGGACATAGAAGAATCATGCTTATTATTATAACAGCAAAGAACTTTAACATAAACTTTATCACACATCTTTTATCATATAACTTCTCAAGAACATGTAACAATTCATCACAACATTGAAGTATAAAGCATAAACTCTATTGAAAACCAACAAACTATGTTCTCAGTCAATTTTGCAACTACAATTTATCATATTTTCAGGAAGGGTCACATATCGGAGCCTTTAGGCAAGTCCACATACTCAACCATCATTTAACCTTCTATGATTGTAAAACTCACAACATACCCATGACAAAAAAGTTTCAACCGGACACAAAGAAAGATATGGGCTTATAGTTTCGCCTCCCAACGTATTCACCTCAAGGGTGATGTCAACAATAATAACTCATGCTCACTCATATCCAATTGGATACATGTGCCTAGATCTTTCCTCACCACACGATGCTTGCAAAAATAGAAAATAGAAAGGAATATGGAAGAATACTTTGACTCTTGCATAAAAAGAAATACATAAAGTAAAACATAGGCCATTCGCAGAGGGAAGCAGAGGTTGCCATGTGCTTTTTGTTTGTATGCCAAATCCCTTAATGCAAAGGAACGTCGCGTTATATTGTCCCTTATGATAGCAACCTTTATTATGCAGTTCGTCGCTTTTATTGCTTTGCCATCACAAGTTCGTACATCGCTCAATTTTCTCTTACACTAAATGATCCAACACATTCAACAGCAATTTTTATTGCCTTATTGCACCGATGACAACTTACTTGAAGTCTCTTACTCCATCCATAGGTAGGTATGGTGGACTCTCAAAATAAGATTTTGGGTTTAAGGACTTTTTGGATGCGCAAGTGATAAGTCTCCAACGTATCTATAATTTTTCATTGTTCCATGCTGTTATATTATCAATCTTGGATATTTTATAATCATTTTATATCATTTTTGGTACTAACCTATTGACATAGTGCCAAGTGCCAGTTGCTGTTTTTTGCATGTTTTTTACATCGCAAGAAATCAATACCAAACGGAGTCCAAATGCAACGAAACTTCACGGAGATTTTTTTACCAGAAGACACATAATGGGCCCTGGCTGCGCCTGGGGGGTGCTCCGAGGAGAGCACAACCCACCAGGGCGCACCAGGAGGCCCAAGCGCGCCCTGGTGGGTTGTGCCCACCTCGGGTGCCCCCAGACCGCCTCTTTGCTCTATAAATACCCCAATATTCCCAAAACAATAGGGGAGTCGACAAAATATTGATCCAGCCACCACAGAGTCCAGACCCACCAGATCCAATCTAGACACCATCTCGGATGGGGTTGACCACCTCCATTGGTGCCTCTCCGATGATGCGTGCGTAGTTCTTTGTAGACCTTCGGGTCCGTAGTTAGTAGCTAGATAGCTTCCTCTCTCTCGCTGAATTCTCAATACAATGGTCTCTTGGAGATCCATATGATGTTACTCTTTTGCGGTGTGTTTGTTGGGATTGATGAACTTTGAGTTTATGATCAGATCTATCTTTTTATATCCATGAAAGTATTTGAGTTTCTTTGATCTCTTTTATGCATGATTACTTATAGCCTCGTATTTATTCTCCGATATTTTTTTGGCCAACTTGATCTATTTATCTTGCAATGGGAAGAGGTGCTTTGTAGTGGGTTTGATCTTACGGTGCTTGATCCCAGTGACAGAAAGGGAACCGACACGTATGTATCATTGCTACTAAGGATAAAACGATGGGGTCTATCTCTACATAGATAGATCTTGTCTACATCATGTCATCGTTCTTATTGCATTACTCCGTTTCTCCATGAACTTAATACACTAGATGCATGCCGGATAGTGGTTGATGTGTGGAGTAATAGTAGTAGATGCAGGCAGGAGTCGGTCTACTAATCTTGGACGTGATGCCTATGTAATGATCATTGCCTGGATATCGTCATGATTATTTGAAGTTCTATCAATTGCCCAACAGTAATTTGTTCACCCACCGTTTGCTATTTTTCTCGAGAGAAGCCACTAGTGAAACCTACGCCCCTGGGTCTCTTTCTCATATTATTTGCCTTTGCGATCTATTTTCCGTTGCTTTTATTTTCAGATCTATTAAACTAAAAATATAAAATACCTTGCTGCAATTTATTCTTATTTTTTTTGGCGTTCGATCTATCAATGTACTACAATTTATCTCACGTCCGTTTGCCTATCTTGAGGCGTCGTTACCCGGAAGGGATTGACAACCCCTTTAAAACGTCGGGTTGCGAGGATTTGTTATCTGTGTGCAGGGGCTGTTTACGTTGTGTTGCTTGGTTCTCCTACTGGTTCGATAACCTTGGTTTCATATCTGAGGGAAATACCTACCGTTGTTGTGCTGCATCATCCCTTCCTCCTTGGGGAAATACTGATGTAGCTTCGAGCCGCATCAGAAGGAATTTCTGGTGCCATTGCCAGGGGGATCTTCAACATATACCAGGTTCCTAACCAAAAATCTCATCTGCTCACAATTTACATTATTTTCCATTTGCCTCTCGTTTTCCTATCCCCCACTTCACAAAAGTTTGCCGTTTTATTCGCCCTCTTTTTCCTTCGCCTTTTTTTCGTTGGATCTTTTGTTTGCTTATGTTGTCATGTGTCTTCTATTTGCTTGCATCTTCGCTTGCTAAAAATCTATTGATATGGATCCTCATCCACTTGCTAATCTATTTAAAAGATCCAATCCTGATGAACCAATTGCTAGTGAGTTGAGTGCACTAGATTATCTTTATGAAGTTTTGCTTGAGATTCGCGAATCTGAAAATTGTGATGAAGAAATTTATGAAGTGATTCATGATAGCTCCTTGAATGAAAAGGATGATTGCAATAATTTTACTATAAATTCTATTTATGTCAAGTGTGCTAATAGTATGCAAAACCCCAAGCTTGGGGATGCAATATTATTTATGTCAAGATCAATATGTTTGCAATATTATTGAAAGTGGGTTTGGAAGAGCGTCAACTTTAAGTAAAAATAATCCCACATATTTGGAGAGTGTTCAATCTTATGATATTTTTGATAAAAGTGTGCTTGGAGAGGTCATGACTTTATTTTTATGATAATCCCACTATTTTGGAAGAGTGTCAACTTTGCATGGATGTGGATCATGAAAAGAAAATTTTATTTGATAGTTATATTGTTGAATTTGATTATGATCCTACATATAATTATTATGATATATGAAAATATGGTTGTGGAAGTTTTCATGTTACAAAATTACCTCTCGTTATGTTGGGATTTCAATGTTTTATTCCTCTCCTTTGCATATACTATATATTTGTTGTCTTGAAAATTTGTTTTCCTATAAAGTTCCTATGCATAGAAATTATGTTAGACTTAAATGTGTTTGTCACATGTTTCATCATGCTCTCTTTGTGTTTCAATTATTATCTTTCGTGTGAGCATCGTTGAAATCTTATGCCTAGCTAGGGGCGTGAAACAATAGCGCTTGTTGGGAGGCAACCCAATGAATAAAATTTATTTTGCTTTTTGCTTTCTGTTCTTGAGTGTTTACAAAATTATGCTACTATTATGATTGTGTTTTTGTGTTTTAATTAGTGTTTGTGCCAAGTAGAACCTATAGGATCTTCTTGGGCGATAGTTGTTTGATCTTGCTGAAAAAACATAACTTTTGCGCTCATGAAAACAATTCTTATTTTTAACCAGAGCGTGATAAAATGCCAATTCTTTTTGCAGAAGTTTAATAGACAAATTACCCAGGTCTTCCTATTTTTTCATAATTTTTGGAGTTCCATAAGTATTCGAACAAATCAGATTGCTACAGACTGTTCTGTTTTGACAGATTCTGTTTTCTTTGCGTTGTGTGCTTATTTTGATGGCTCTATGGTTTTCTTTGATGATTTTTTGCCATAGAAAATTTGGAATACAATAGATATCATTCAAAAACAAAATATGAATTGGTTTGGTATAGTACTTATAGTAGTGATTTATTTTTCTTACACTAACGGATCTCATGAAGGTTTTGTTGAGTTTTGTGTAATTGAAGTTTTCAAGTTTTGGGTTATCTTACGATGGATGAAGGAATAAGGAGTAAGAAGAGCCTAAGCTTGAGGATGCCCCGGCATCCCAAGCTATTATCCAAAAATGAGCAAACAACTAAGCTTGGGGATGCTCCCGAGTGGTATCCCCTCTTTCTTCTAACGACCATCGGTATTTTACTCGAAGCTATATTTTTATTCGTCACATACTATGTGTTTTGCTTGGAGTGTATTGTATGATATGAGTCTTTTCTTTTTTAATTTTGTGTTTTAAGTCTTGATTCCTTGCTGGACACACCTATTTGAGAGAGCCAAAATTATGTCATGACTTGTTAGAATTTCTCTCTATGCTTCACTTAAATTTTTATGAGCTATGGACTTGCTCTAGTGCTTCACTTATATCTTTTTTTAGCACGGTGTGCTTTAGTATTTTTGAAGAAATTATCTCTTGCTTCACTTTGATTTATTTTAGAGTTAGTAAAATTTTCAAGAAATTCTCTCTTGCTTCACTTAAATTATTTTGAGAGAAAGAAAGAAAAATTATGCTCATGATCTTCACTTATATTTGTTTGAGTTTATCAAAAGCAACACATGAAAATTAGTCCCAAAGTGATAGATATCCAAGAAGGATATAATAAAAACTTTCATGAAGATCATTGGACAAAATAAACTTGATTCTTAGTAATAGTTTTGAGATATATATGATGATATGATATGTGAGTTATGTTGATGAGTAATTATGCTTTAGTAAGAATATTGGTGTTAAGGTTTGTGATTCCCTATGCAAGCACAAAAGTCAATAATAATGCAATGAAATTATATCCTACTTGTGGTGCATTATTCGGTGTTAATTATGCTTAATGCTCAGTTATCAGATTATCCATTTCTTGGTTGGTCGCTTCTCAATCTTTTTGCTAGCCTTCATTTTGCACTAAGTATGATCACTACTTGTGCATCCAAAAACCTTTAAACCAGTTTTGCCACATGAGTCCACTATATCTACCTATATGCGGTATTCTTTTGCCGTTCTAAGCAAATTTGTATGTGCCATCTCTAATTTTCAAAATAAACTTCTCTTTTGTGTGTTCGGTTTGCTCGCGGAGCGGTGAGGGGTGGCTAATATTTTCCATGTTGGATGTGTTACTCTCAAGATGAGTGCTTATTCACTTGTCATTGCACGAGAGTAAGGCAAAGGTATTAGGGATGCCCAGTCCCGAAATGAAAAATGAATTTACTTTATGTTGTCAAATAATAAATTCCTTGGAAAGTGTTGGTATGGAGGGCAACCGTGGATACGGCTAGCCATGGAAAGTGAAAGTATGGTTGAAAAATGAATCAACTTTATTTTTTGTTTGGGAACCACCTATGATATATCTAGCATGGAGAGTGTTGGGAAATCTAAGTCGTTTTCGTTGGCGGGAAGGATACACCTCCCAAAATTCGCTTTGAGCTCTGGCACCTCTACAAATCCCTACTTCCCTCTGCGAAAGACCTTTCTTTTACTTTATGCAATTTTTATTTTTGTATTTGAGTCTCCATCTTCTCTTATAAAAGCACCAACTAGGAGGCAATATGATCGTACTTGAGTATTGGGTGTAGCTAATGTGCGAGTGTGTTTCATGAATGGATGAATGATTGAGCATAATGGGCTAGGGATAACTTATTTTAGCGTTGATATTTTGAAAGACATGATTGCTTGTTGATATGCTTGAGTATTTAAATTATCATGTCAAAACTAGACTATTGCTTTGAACAATATAAAAGTCCAAATGTCCATGCTACAAAGAAAAGAAATATGATATGATATGACATGATAGGCAGCATTCCACATCAAAAATTCTGTTTTTATCACTTCCCTACTCGAGGACGAGTAGGAGTTAAGCTTGGGGATGCTGATACGTCTCCAACGTATCTATAATTTTTGATTGTTCCATGCTATTATATTATCAATCTTGGATGTTTATAACCATTTTATAGTCATTTTATATCATTTTTTGGTACTAACCTATCGACATAGTGCCAAGTGCCAGTTGCTGTTTTCTGCATGTTTTTTACATCGCAGGAAATCGATACCAAACGGATTCCAAATGCAACGAAACTTCACGGAGATTTTTTTGGACTAGAAGACACATAATGGGAACTGGTTGCGCCTGGGGGTGCTTCGAGGAGAGCACAACCCACCAGGGTGCACAAGGAGGCCCAGGCGCGCCTTGGTGGGTTGTGCCCACCTCGGGTGCCCCCCGGACCACCTCTTTGCTCTATAAATACCCCAATATTCCCAAAACCCTAGGGGAGTCGACGAAATATTGATCCAGCCACCGCAAAGTCCAGAACCACCAGATCCAATCTAGACACCATCTCGAATGAGGTTCACCACCTCCATTGGTGCCTCTCCGATGATGCGTGAGTAGTTCTTTGTAGACCTTCGGGTCCGTAGTTAGTAGCTAGATGGCTTCCTCTCTCTCGCTGAATTATCAATACAATGGTCTCTTGGAGATCCATATGATGTAACTCTTTTGCGGTGTGTTTGTTGGGATCGATGAACTTTGAGTTTATGATCAGATCTATCTTTTTATATCCATGAAAGTATTTGAGTTTCATTGATCTCTTTTATGCATGATTACTTATAGCCTCGTATTTCTTATCCAATATTTGGGTTTTGTTTGGCCAACTTGATCTATTTATCTTGCAATGGGAAGAGGTGCTTTGTAGTGGGTTCGGTCTTACAGTGCTTGATCCCAGTGACAGAAAGGGAACCGACACGTATGTATCATTGCTACTAAGGATAAAACGATGGGGTCTATCTCTAGATAGATAGATCTTGTCTACATCATGTCATCGTTCTTATTACACTAGATGCATGCTGGATAGCGGTCGATGTGTGGAGTAATAGTAGTAGATGCAGGCAGGAGTCAGTCTACTAATCTTGGACGTGATGCCTATGTAATGATCATTGCCTGGATATCGGCATGATTATTATAAGTTCTATCAATTGCCCAACAGTAATTTTTTCACCCACAGTTTGCTATTTTTCTCGAGAGAAGTCACTTGTGAAACCTACGGCCCCCGGGTCTCTTTCTCATATTATTAGCCTTTGTGATCTATTTTCCTTTGCTTTTATTTTCAGATCTATTAAACTAAAAATACAAAAATGCCTTGCTGCAATTTATTCTTATTTATTTTATTTGGTGTTCGATCTATCAATCTACTACAATTTATCTCACGTATGTTTGCCTATCTTGAGGCGCCGTTACCCGGAAGGGATTGACAACCCCTTTAACACGCCGGTTTGCGAGGATTTGTTATCTGTGTGTAGGGGCTGCTTTACATTGTGTTGCTTGATTCTCCTACTTGGTTTCATATCTGAGGGAAATACCTACCGCTGCTGTGCTGCATCATCCCTTCCTCCTTGGGGAAATACCGACGTAGCTTCGAGCCGCATCGGCAAGTAGCATCTCTACTTAGCGCGGAGTTTTTGGCTAGCAAAGATATTGAGCAAGCACCACATGTTAAAGGATCTATGACAATATAACTTGTATGTGAATGTGAACAAACATAAATCATTACGTTGTCTTCCTTGTCCAACGTCAACAATTTTGACATATAATATTTAATGGGGCTCACAATCATAAAAGATGTCCAAGATTGTGTATTTGCATGTGAATCTTCTCTTCCCTTATCAGTCTGGACTATTAGGTATGATTTAGTTGATTAAACATAAGCCTGGAATATTTGAAAGGTTAAAAGAAATTCAGAATGAAGTTAAGAATCATTATGACAAAAGATAAAAGGTTCTTCAATCATGAAGAAAGGTATGTGAGTCATGATTTTAGCAAACATCTGAATAATTGCGGAATTATTTCATAACTTATCGATATGCTTTTATATAAGGGATATGCACTTGAAACAACAACATATACACTAAACAAAGCACAGTCTAAAAGTTATGGAATACTCGATCCAGACAAATGCTATTTTTTAGGTTATCCCAAAGAGACAATTAGGTATTTCTTCTAGCAAAGTTTCGAAGACAAAATGTTTGTTGCAAAGAATGGACACTTCCTCAAGAAGGAGATTCTCGCTAAAGAAGTAAGTGGGCGCATAGTACATCTTGATGAGATTACTGAATCTCCGGCAAAAATAAACAGGGCTAACGAAATGAAATTTGTTTCGGAAACTATCCGCACAACTAAACCGGAAGTTAGTACACCAAATGTAGAAACTCCAGATAAGGATGTAACTGAAGCGCATAGGTCAGGAATTATTATCAAACCTCTTGAATGGCTTCACAATGAAATACTCATCTTAGAGGAAGGTGGACCCGCACACTACAGAGAAGCGATGGCAGCGCCTAGCTAAAAAGAATGGCTTAAGGCCATGCAAAGCAAAATGGAGTCCATGTATGAGAATCAAGTTTGGAACTTGGTTGATGTTCCAGAGGGTTTGAAACCCATACAATGTAAATGGATCTTCTAGAGAAAAAAACAAGGATGCTAATCCTACTATCTATAAAACAAGACTAGCTGTGAAAGCGTTTTCTCAGGTCGAGGGAGTCGATTATGACGAAACTTTCTCACCAATAGCCATGATGAAGTCTGTGCGGATTATGATGGCAACTGCTGCATATTTCGACTATGAGATATGGCAGATGGATGTCAAAACTGCTTTCCTAAATGAAAATCTCAAAGAGGATGTATATATATGATTCAACCCGAAGGTTTTTTCGAACCTAAGGATGTTGTTAAAGATTGCAAGCCTCAAAGATCTATCTATGGTTTGAAGCAAGCATCAAGGAGCTGGAATCAACGTTTTGATGAAGTGGTTAAAGAGTTTGGCTTCATTAAAAATGATGAAGAAGCTTGTGTATACAAGAAGTTTAGTGGGAGCTCTATAACATTTATAATCTTATATGTAGATGACATATTATTGATTGGAGATGATCTAAAGTTTCTTAAGAATCATTGAAAAATGAGTTTTCAATGAAGGGCTTAGTCAAAGCAGCTTATATAGTAGACATAAAGATCTATAGAGATAGATCAAGACGTCTGATTATGCTAAGCTTGAAAATGTACATTGACAAGGTTTTTAAAGGGTATAAAATGGAGAATAAAAAAGAAAGGTTTTTCCCCCAATGTCACATGTCACGACACTTAACAATGTCCTAAGATAATTGATGAGAGTGTGTAGATGAGTGGAATTCCACATGCCTTGGCAATTGGATCCAACATGTGTGCCATGATATGTATGAAGACCAAATGATTCTTATGCGCTAATTGCTAGTAGTAGATAGGAAAGTGATCCCAAAGTGTCTCACTTTGTAGGTGTTAAAACTTTCTTAAAGTTCCTCAGATGGACAGAGGACTTACACCTCGTCTATGGAGGAGATAAAGAGCTCGTTGTAAATTTTACATGAACATAGGTACTATCGGGCTATGATAGGATAATAGTTTGGAATAATTCCAAGAAAGAACACTATTATGGATTCTACAATGAAAGCTGAATATATTGAGGTTTCAGAAGCTCCGAAGGAGTAAGTTCGGATGAAGATGTTTCTTGATAAATTTACTGTGGTCCCAAGTGCAGTGAACTCAAATGGCACTATATTGTGATATGGTGGTACCATTGATCAAGCAAAAGGAACCAAAATCACACATGAAGACCAGGCATAACAAGCACAAGTATCACACCGATTTGAATGCGTCAAACCTGATAACGAAGGCTTTACCATGAGAAACACTGGATAGCCGTAGGTGTTAAACAAACCATGTAACTAGATTATTGACTCTACTGCAATTGGGAGTCTGTTAGAAATATACCCTAGAGGCAATAATACTATATTATTATACTTCTATGTTCATAATTTAGAGTTTATATTCTATGCTATAACTGCTATGATCCTGGAATGTGCAATTCGGTGAAAAACTCATATGCATGTGTGGAATAATAAATGGTATAATAAGATTCCTATTCTCGCCTCTAAGACTAGCTCAAGTGTTCTTCATTAAGTGTAACAATAGTCTCAAAATAACATTGAGAATATGACATTAAAGAACGATCGTGTTGAATCAAACCAAACTTGTTTGCTATACTTTGAGATACTATCATTACAAGTCAATTGTTATACCACGTAGAGTTAACGTGTGCTTTAGTTCCTTATACCATGAGAGTATCATAGTCACTTCTTACATATGATGAACACTGGGGTTCCTCAAATGTCATCTGTAACACGGTGATCATAACAACAACTTACGGGTTCATCGGAAAGTTTGAAAAGGGACTAGATAGCTCAAGAGTGGAATTTGCTCCTTCGATGATAGAGAGATATTCTTAGGGCCCTCTCAGTGTGATGGCATCCATCATCCACTATCCAGACACAGGTGACTAGGTCACTGGGATTGTCGGTGGTAAAACCGGCAGACCTTGGGGTAGGGGGTTCCGAGCTGTGGATCTCCACTACTGCAGGATGTTGCTAATGCGACACTACGATCAGAGACCCTCTCACAAAACTATGTGCGATGCATTAATCACAAATGGGGATGTAAAAAACCGTAAAAAAAAGGTGCAAAACATTTGCGATGGAGCATGCATCAAACACGGTTCAGATTTTAGTTGCGTGTGCGATGTAGGGCACACGGTTAACCCGTTTGAACTGTTTGCGATGAGGCAGAACAACAGAAACAGGCAGCCATATCAATGTGTGTGTGGTATACAGCATACAGTTCGCTCCGATGAACCGTTTGCTATTAGGGAGTGCAACATAAACGGTGAGCCAGGTCAAGGTGTGTGTGATATAGGGCATACGGTTCACTCGGACGAACTGTTTTCGATTAGCGAACGCAACAGAAACGGTTCAACTTAACAAGATGTGTGTGATACGTGGCAAACAGCCGACTTGGATGAACTGTTTGCGATGAGAATTTACAACACAGACGGTAAATACAGTTAGTTCGTGTGCGATTCTGTGTGTACAAAAAACTTTGAAAAATGCAAACTAGTTGCTTGCGGTGGCTATGAGTATCGCACACGATGTGTCTGCGAGTACTCGTGTGCGATGATTAGTAAGTTACACATGCATTTCCTTATGTTAACACTTGTGTGATAAACAACACGTGGCACCGGATACGGTATTCGGGTTTTGTGTGTGCTCCACTTAGTCTTCCCGCGCTCCAGCGAATGCTTCCCGCGCTCCACATGGGTGAATTGTAAAATCCACGCCTATTCCCTCACCGGTTTCCCGCCACCAGCTAACGGCTTGCTGCATATAACCCAGGCGGCAACGCACCACCGCGACACTCTGCGAAGATCTATTCCTCATCCATCTACCATTAGTTATTCCAAGCATGCCAGGCAACGACCAAAGCTTCGACGTCGACGCGTACCTGCGTTACATCTTCGGCGAGGAGAACAAGCCGGAGCAGGTCGGGGAGCAAGAGCTTCATCGGCCGGTGCAAGCACCATGGCCCATCGGCAGCGATATCGGCATCACAGTCCTTGGGAGCACAATCGACATAGTGCAGAGGAGGTGTGATGAGCAGTTTGCCATTCACCGTGCAAAAGATCCAGAGCTACTCGGCGGCATGATCGATGACCCACCCGAAGAACCGCCGTCACCAGTGCTCATCGAGAGCCTGATGCCCTGCAAGGAATGGGCAGAGTACCTCTGCGATTCAGTCAAGACAAAGGCAGCCTGCGTCTTCATCATTGCCCGCGGCGGCTGTGTAAACCTCGATCCCGATGATGTGGTGGCCAGGCTCGAGCGCATCCTTGGCAGAGTTGACGTCCCCGACGAAGTAGAACATCGCCAACATGATATCTTGAGGATGTAGGTGATCGACGGAATTTGCTACCAAGCTAGAGACATGGAAATGGAGCGGTTCCGCGGAGTTGTCATGCGCGCGATTGCACGCTGTCAAGCTCTTCTAGAAGAGGCCCAGCAGCCACAAGAGCCTCCTGGCGCCAGCGGCTCCATAGGCGGAGGCGGGTCGGGACTGTAAGTGCATCTAGTGCCACCCCTAGTTGGTTTTGGAGTATTGACGACAAACTTGGTTGAGGGACTAATGTGTTTGTGAGAATTGCAGGATAACACAGGTAGTAGTCCCTCATTGATTCGGTTTACCTACCAGAGGTGACCCCTAAAAATGTGTGAAGACATTGAAGACAATGGTGGTATGTGAAGACATTCACAACAAAGATTATGACTTGACAAGACATTCACGTGAAGACTATGGAGTGAAAAGACATAGTTGTTTCGTAGTTTGCTTTTCTTCTTTGTTGAGTCATAGGAACCACCGTACTATTAAGCAGGGTCCAAGTGAACAAAGTCAGAGTGATTGAAGTGATGCTCAACCAAATCCGATGTCTTGGAGTGAAGACAATGAGAGCAAATCTTATCCAGAGCTGGATGAGTCAGCTTTACTTGTAACCCAAGTCAAGCTGCCGCGTGTGTTTGAAATCTAACCGTTGGACACGTGTCAGTTCCTTAGTGACCCAGGGTCAATTCGGACAAATCAGGTCGGGTTGCCTCCTGGCTATAAATAGCCCACCCCCTACACCATAAATTGGTGGGTGCTCAGAGTTAGTGCACGGCTTTTGTCGTTTGAGAGCAACCCACCTCCGAAGCATTTGAGAGAGAGATCCTAGGAGGACAAAGACCAAAACACCTAGAGCCAAAGAGTGTTAGGCATCACTGAATTCTTTCTGTCCGCGTGATCTGAAGACTTATTACACTTGAGGACTGTGAATCCTCCAGCCGGATAGGAGTCGCGTTCTGAGCATCCAAGAGTCATTGTGGATTGCCGGTGAATGAAGTCTGTGAAGGTTTGGAAGTCTACCTTGAAGACTTACCTGAGTGATTGGGCGAAGACTAAGTGTCCTTAGCTCAAGGCGAATAAGGTGAAGACGCGGTCCTCTGAGTTGAATCTCAGCCTCCCTAACCAGACGTACAATTGTCACAACAACTGGAACGTGTCCAACAAATCCCTGTCCTCTCCAAGCAACTAGTTCTATCACTTCCCTCTCTTTAATTGCAGTTTGTCTTCATGAAGTCATTGCCTACTTGCATGATTTGATTGACTTCAGTGTGTGAAGACTGTTGTTATTTGGCTTCATATTATCTTCCATCCTGATCCATACTACCTAGCTGCTAATAGTCTTCGTGCTTTCACTTCATTGCTTACCTGACTATGGCATGTCTAGTGTAGTCTACCTTCCGCTGCATATCAATAGGTTCATTTCTATTGTCTGTCTTTGAAACTCCCATGTTTTGAAGACTTTCATAAAAATCGCCTATTCACCCCCCTAGTCGATAACTAGCACTTTCAATTGGTATCAGAGCAAGGTGCTCCCTTGTTCTGTGTGATTCGATTTAACCACCTGGAGTTTTAGCTATGTCGACTGCAGGGATAATCAAAGTCTCCGCTGCGTGCCCTGTCTTCGATGACACTGATTACCCCTACTGGAAGAATAAGATGCGCATGCATCTTGAAGCCATTGATGTCGACCTCTGGTATGTCGTCAAGAACGGCGTTCCCAAGACCGGTGAAGGTGTCACACCTGCTGATGTCAAGAAGTTCATTCAACTAGATTCTACTACCAAGAATATCATTTGTGGTCATCTGACCAAAGGATAGTATGGCCGTGTGAGTGCTCTGGAAAGTTTGAAGCTAGTCTGGGATTGGCTCTCCAAGGTCAACGAAGGCGTCTCAACCCAGAGAGACTCAAGGATCAGTGTTCTTCGCAACCTCTTCAACCGCTTCAAGAGAAATGACAATGAGAATGTCCAGCTCACATTTGATCGCTTCACTGACATCACAAATGAGCTTCGCGCACTCGGCACCACTGATATCACCAAGCATGAGATTGTCAAAACACTTCTGAGATCACTTGACAGCTCATTCGACACCCTGGCCCTGCTGATTCAAGAACACCCTGACTTCAAGACTCTCGATTCGTCTGACATACTTGAGAGGCTCAACACACATGAGTTCCAGCAATCTGAGAAAAGAGATATCTATGGCCCCAACTATGGCCAAACTCGCGCTTTGAAGGCAAAGGTTGTTTCCTCTTCTGAAGAAGATTATGGCAGCTGTTCTGAAGATCCTGAAGACATTGGAAAGGAGCTTGCCATGCTTGTGAAGAAGTTCCAGAAGTTCACCAAGAAGAAAGGCTTCGGAAAGTCTTCAAGATCCAGCTCAAGGAATGATGAAGCGTCCACTGGTGATCACAAGAAGAGAACATGCCACAAGTGCAAGAAACCTGGTCACTACATCTCTGAGTGTCCACGGTGGGACAATGAGACCAAGAAGAAGAAGAAAAGCAAGAAATATGATTCTGATGACAAGAAGAAGAAGAAATCCTCAAAGTCTTCTTCCAAGTCTTTGTGCAAGTCTTCATCTTACAAGAAGAGCTCATCTGGCAAGTCTCGTGCTTTTGTTGGCAAGGAGATGGATTCAGAGGAGGAGTCTGCTTCTGAGGAGGTAGAGGTGGAGACTGAGGAGGAGTTCGACTCAAGCGTTGCAAGTCTGGCTCTAGCTACAGCCTACATTGCCAAGTCCATCTTCAACACTGAAGACATTGGCTCCGTCACCAACGTTGATGCTAATGACAAGGACGACTCTGCTCCCACCTACTGCTTCATGGCACGCGGTGCCAAGGTAAACTCACGCGATGCTTACTTTCAAACATCAAGTGAAGATGACTCTGAATGTGAATCTAAACCTATCTACAAACCACTTGCTAAAATTGCAACTGAACGACAGAATGCCATGGAACATATTCAAAAATTGCTAGACAAAAGCGATGACCTGTTGGAAGCGGAAATGACTCGATCTCAGTCCTTAATTGAAGACATAAAAAATCTTCATGTTAAGTACGAGGAACTTGAAAGTCGTCATGAAATGCTCTCAACAATTCATGAAAAGCTTTCCTATGATTATCTTCAAAGGAAGCAAGAACTTGAGAACGGCTCATGAAGATCTTCAAAAAGAGAATGAGTCACTCCATGCTCAACAGATCAGTTCCGCTCAGGAAGGATTTTAACCACCATGTGTAAAATGCCTTGAGCGTGATAACGCTACTTCTGTTGCTGAATGTTCCACTACTGCTACTGTTGCAATATCTTCAATTGCTGATGTGGTAACTAACCCCTCTGCTGAGGATACCACTGCTATTGCTGATGAAAATGCTAGGTTGAAGACATTGCTTGAGACAGGGATGTACAAAAGTCTCAAAGGGCATCAGACACTATGTGATGTCCTCAAAAAGCAGATTCTGAACCAAAACCCTAGGAAAGAGGGTGTTGGGTTCGAGAGGAAAATGAATGTTGATGGTTCTTACTGGAATCCTGAGCAGTACCCCAAAACCACATGGGTTGCTGCAAAGGGACCTTCAGTGGATCCATCCACCTTATCTGGCTTCACTTGTGCTAACCCGATTATCATTGATGAATCCTTTGATGCAAACTATAAATTGTTTAAGAATCGGAATGGTGAAGTGTTTGCCAGGTATATTGGTACTAACTGCAGGAATGGGCCACCTAGGAATCTTCCTGTTAATGTCATCATGACACCACCTGGGAAGAAGACAAACCCCAGACCAAAGGCTTCATATGGTCCAAAGGCTTCATACAGACAGAGGACTCACCAGATTCACCCTAACGCTAATGTTTTGCAGGGAAATCATACTCAGACTCATGAATATGAGCGTGTATCATCAAAACGCTATGTTCATAAGACTAAGAACTATTCTTCTTATTCATATGAGCATTATTCACCTCCTGCAAGGCTATTTGCTAGGGCTCCAAAGCCGAAGTTCTCAGATGCTGCACTTAGACTCATTGCTTTGAAGCCACCCCTGAAAATGTGGGTGGTTAAGAAAACTTAACTCTCTTTTGCAGGGAAAGGTCTCCAGCTAGAAATCAAAGGCGTCTGATGCTTATACTGGGAACCTAAATCATCTTGTGGGGTGCAAGATAAAATGCCCAAATGGTCTTACTATGTATTTTGTTCCTGAATCACTTGCCAATCATCCTATGAGCTCCTAACTGGTAAGAAGCCAAACGTCAGTTACTTCAGAGTATTTGGTGCTAGGTGCTGGATCAAGGATCCACATCACACTTCAAAATTTGCACCGAAAGCACATGAAGGTTTTATGCTTGGTTACAGAAAGGATTCGCACTCCTACAAAGTCTTCAACCTCTTTCACTATAAAGAGGTTGAAACTGTGGATGTGCGGGTCGATGAGACTAACAGCTCGCAAAGAGAGCACCTGCCAAATGTGCTAGATGAAATCCCTCCTAGTGAATCGATTAAGCTTATGGGTACTAGAGAAATCATATCTTCAGAGGCACAGGCTGAAGAGGAACTTATCATTTCTGCACCTAATCAACCAGAAGACAATGCTCAGCCTGAAGCCAATGCTCAAAATGAAGACAATGGTCAGCAAGAGCAAAATCTTCGTCCAGTTCATCCTCGTGTTGCAAATGAAGTACAGATTGAGAAGATAATTGACAGCATCAATGCACCTGGTCCACTCACTCGTTCAAGAGCAACACAGCTAGCAAATTTCTTTGGGCACTTTGCATTTGTCTCTATATCTGAACCCAAGAAAGTTGCTGAAGCCTTCATGGAACCTAAATGGATTCAAGCTATGCAAGAAGAGCTTCAACATTTTGAGCTGAACAATGTGTGGGAATTAGTCAAGCGTCCTGACCCTCGCAAGCACAACATCATAGGCACCAAATGGATCTATCACAACAAACAAGATGAGCATGGTCAAGTTGTCAGAACCAAGGCTCGTCTTGTTGCTCAAGGATACACTCAAGTTGAAGGGATTGACTTCGATGAAACATTTGCTCCGATGGCAAGGCTTGAAGCCATTCGCATACTGCTGGCCTATGCCAACCATCACACAACATCCTCCTATATCAAATGGATGTGAAGAGTGCCTTTCTCAATGGCAAGATTGAAGAAGAAGTATATGTTGCACAACCTCCTGGATTTGAAGATCCAAAACATCCTGATATGGTATACAAGCTCAACAAGGCACTGTATGGCCTCAAACAAGCCCCTCGTGCTTGGTATGACACACTCAAAGACTTCCTGAAGAGAAAAGGCTTCAAACCTAGTTCTCTAGATCCTACACTCCACGAAGACATATGATGGAGAACTGTTTGTGTGCCAAATCTATGTGGATGACATTATCTTCTGCTGCACCGACAAGAGATACAGTGATGAGTTTGGGCACATGATGCAAGAGCAATATCAGATGTCCATGATGGGTGAGCTGAAGTTCTTCCTAGGTCTTCAAATCCGTCAGCAAAGCAACGACATCTTCATATCTCAAGAAAAATACCTCAAAGATTGCCTTAAGAAGTTTGGAATGCAAGATTGTAAAGGATACACGACGCCAATGCCAACTAAAAGTTATCTGAGTCCTGACGCCAATGGTAAAGAGTTCGATCAAAAGGTATACCGCTCTATGATTGGTTCTCTACTCTATTTATGTGCATCTAGGCCAGATATAATTCTTAGTGTTTGCATGTGTGCTCGATTCCAAGCGGCACCAAAGGAATCACATCACTTAGCTGTGAAGCAAATTCTTCGATATTTGGCTTACACCCCAACACGAGGATTATGGTATCCAAAGGGCTCAGAGTTTGATCTAGTTGGATTCTCAGATGCTGATTATGCTGGTGACAAGGTTGATCGCAAGTCTACATCAGGCACATGTCACTTTCTTGGACGATCTCTTGTTTGTTGGTATTCAAAGAAGCAGAATTGTGTGTCTCTCTCCACTGCTGAATCCGAATACATCGCTGCTGGACCTTGCTGCACTCAGCTTCTATGGGTGAAGCAAACTCTCAAGGACTATGGCATCCATTTGAAGCAAGTTCTACTTTACTGCGACAATGAAAGTGCCATCAAGATTGCCAACAACCCAGTTCAGCACTCGAAGACAAAGCACATTGAAATTCATCATCACTTTCTCAGAGATCATGTCATGAAGGAAGATATTGATACCATTCACGTCAACACTGAAGAGCAATTGGCAGATATCTTCACAAAGCCCTTGGATGAGAAAAGGTTTTGCAAGTTGCGGTGTGAGGTAAATATCTTAGAATCCTCAAATGCATGTGATTGGACACACATCCTAACGCTTATGCATGTGATGACTTAGATGTGCAGCACACGAAGTAAAGTATATCTTCAATCAATGAAGACATACACTCTAAGTGTGAATACATTAAAGCGGAATTTAAATTTGGAGCGCCACGATAATTGTGCGCCGTGTCTGGGTCTAATACTTCTGATACGGTGGGTAACGCCACCACCAAACCTTTGTTTGAAGTGTTTCATTTGGCATCACATTTGCAAAGTCTTCACATTTGGGTTGTCTTCAACATTGATTTAACTACATGTTTATCTTCACATGTATTTTGTGTTCTGTCCTCTACATCATTCACTTATAGCTATGTCTTCATGTTGAATCTTTTGATCTAAGTGAATGTGATCGGACCTTAACCCCTTCTATGCTTCTACCTCAGACTCTATCTATCCAAATCATATGCATTCTGTTGACACTGTCGAATGTCTTCTCTGCGTCCTTGTCAGCAGAAGATACAGAGACAAAAGTTGAATCTGTTTTAATGCTATATCCTTATTGACTGAAACCCAGAGAAGCCGTAATGACCGCTCGACAGTCCAGGCGTGCGTGGGAACATGGAACAACTTCCTATGTGTTGCATGCTTGCCACATGTCCTTCAGATGTGAACCGCGAGGGGCACCTACGTAATTGTGCTGTGCTGTCCCTTTCCTTATAAATACACAACTCACCGCAGTCATAATCTCTTCTTCCACCTCGCCACCTCGCACAAACCCTAGTGCCTCCGCTAGCTCGCGTCGACGCCGGAGACGAAGCGCTTAGCTGCCTCGACCTCTTCGACGCCATCCTCACGCTGACCGCGGGCCTCGTCCTCTCCGTCGCCGCCGTAGGTGTCTTCCATCGCCAAGTTAGGGCACGAGAGATTGAACTGCTCGGCCTCCCTCTCATCTTCGTCTAGCAGTTCTTCGTCTGGTAATTATATCTTACTTTCACTGCCTTTTTGATCCATCAGATCCAGCCACTTTCACCAAAAGTGGTTTCTTGACTTCCAAAACTAGATCTATCTTCTTATGCATCTCATACCTTGCAAAGAATATTCAATTATGCTTCACAACTAGTTAGATTCCTCACTTGTACTTACTCTTGGATTCGTACAAATCTGGAACTCACTAAATAAGTGAATGTCTTTGCGCTATGAGGTCAATGTCTTCAAACTAATTTATCTTCAAAATCTTCTGAGAATGCATATGACCTCTTCCCTTCCCTCGCACCTCTAATGCTGTCACAGGTACATGTCCGTGGGAGAATCCCTTGGTTCTCATAGTCTGCATTCATTTGCAGAATTCTTACAGTGACACATCAATTCTCCTAAAGCCAGTTCCTGTCTGACCAGCAGACGGCAGCCTTTCATAGTTCTGAAGCCTTTCAGCTTGAATATCATGGCCATCGAAAAATCAGCAAGGAAAGGTGGCAGACAACACCGTGGGGATACATCTAAGGATTTGCCACCAGATCTCTATGAACTGTACAAGACATATCCTGAAGAAATCTATGGACAACGCAAGACTCGAATCCAATGGATTCGCAGATATTGGGCGGAACAATGGTTTTTGTACAGATATGTGACTGCTGAGTATGCGGAAAAGAACACCGTCAAGCGACCATGGGGAGATATTCTCTATAGAAATCTTCATCCCAAGTCCAAGACCGAAGCTATTGCTCAAGGCTTCTATCCTTGCATGGTTCGAGGACCTCAGCCAGAGAATGCCGACCCATATTCTTTGCTATGGTGTCGCGACGACAATCTGTTCAAGCGCAATTATAAGTTTGCCAAAGATTCTGCTGCCAAGAACAAGAAAGCATTTGGACTCGACTTCAACACTGGTCCATCTGCTCCTAGAGCTGATGGGACTCGTGATGCTGAACCAAATGTCATCGGGCCCTTCTACAACCTCGAAGGTCTCCTCACTCACATTGCTGTTCAGGGGGGCAGCCGTGGAGCACTCTGCAGATGGCGCAGATTCTGATGAAGCGCGAGCTCCACCTAAGCCGCAAAAGCAGAAGAAATCAAAGGCTTCAAAGCCCTCTGCTGCACAAAGTACTTCACGTGCGAAGCCATTGGCAACTGCTCCTCCTGCATCCAGTATGCAATCTGAAGATCTTTCTCGTGTCTCCAAAAAGACAGAGAAGCCCAAGAAGAAGCCCATCAAGAGCTCCGGGCAAGAATTGAGGTGCCTTTCTGAGAAACGAAGATGAAACCATCGATCTGTCAAGCGACGAAGACCTTGGTGATGATGCTCTTGAGCTGCTGATAAAGAGCAAGCAAGAGGCGGAGATCTTCAACGATCTGCCCCTCTTTGATGTGGATATTTTGAATAACTTCATTGATGAATGGTTTGACAACCAAGCCTCAGCATCGATGATCTTCAGCTTCATATTGGCATCAGTGTCACATTCCACGGAGCCATTGCTAATGAGCTGGCTCTGGCTCAGAAGATCGTCGAACTGAAGAACAAGATTGACCATGAGAAAGCTCAATTCAAGAGGAACATGGCCAAGCTCAGTGTGGCTGATGTTCAAAGCTTCAAGTAGATGCTGCATAACCTCAAGGAAGAGTTTCACAAGAAGCGTGAAGAAGCAAAAGGTTCAAGAGAGCGGATGAAACTCTCCGCAAGAAAATGTGTTCAAGTCCACAATGAGGCCGAAAAGCGCAAGGCACTTGGGCATTCTGGCATCGACCCCAAGATGGCTGCCAAACAGGAGAGGAAGTCTGTTGTGGCCCAAGCTGAAGCATCAAGGCAGGAAGCACCTCGCATTGTCTTCCCTGCTAGCATGCACTACACCACGGTAGAGCTTCCGTGACACACCAATGTGTCGGCATAGGGTACCTTTGCCGACAGTTAAGTTGTAGCTAACACCAATGCTGACAGAAGAAGAAAGAGTCGGAGGACTTGCTGTGGGCAAAGGTAATGCCGACAGTTATTTACTTCCCGACACTTTTTCAGTCGGCATACACCCTAGATACGCCGACAGATAGTATGTCCACATACACCCTACATACGCTGACACTTTATCAGACAACATACACCCTACCTATGCCAACAGATAGCGTGTCCACATATACCCCGACCTATGCCGACACTTTATTAGCCACGTACACCATATCTATTCCAACAGATAGTCTATCAACATACACCCTACCTACACCGACAGATAGTGCCTTTGCCGACTGATAAATTGCTGGTAAAGTGATGTGCCGCCAAACAATATATATAAGCTCTAAACGGATTCAATTATTATCCGCACATCTAGAAGCAGGTTCAAGATGAACACATTGTACAATAATGAAATATATTCACAAACGTGCATATACATTGAACACAAGTTGACAAACACATCAATCTTGACAAAGCATAGTTTTTTACCATCTTAACAATCACCCAGAACACACAAGTCACAAAAAGATAGCACTATTTGCTGGTATGAGAAACTTCAACTAGATGATCCAGAACACACAAGTCTGTATCCAGATGCACAAAATGCAAGCTCCAAAATAACCAAATCACCAAATGGTCTAGAAGACAAATAAGATCCATGATTACAAGTTGGTTGGTCCATAAACGCTGCAAAGTCATCACGTCCATGTGCACCAGTTGGCTAAGTGCCTGAAATTTTTTCACAAAAAATTGTCAAGAAAGTGGAGTCAGCTCAAGTTTTTCAAAGCTCATTTGTGTATTAACACATATTCGATCAATAAATCCTCATGATATCATAGTTAACAGTATGGTTTCTACAAAAGTTATAATTGGCTCACATGGTACCATATAGAACTATGTTCATGTGCTTGCAGTTTTATCAACAATGAAGGTATTGACCATCCAAAACATAGATCATACAACCCAGTAGCTTATTTTATAGCCTATTACATAAGCATTCACTGAAGAAAAGACAAACTCCTTCGCAACCTCTCTAGATTTTCATGATTAAGAGCTACATAACCATGGATAAAAAAGGAAACCGTGACACATAGATACACAAGCAATTTAGTGTTAACACATAGGCCAACAACCTTGTAAAGTGACATTTTAGAATCTGTTCTTATGCAATAGCATGTGAGCTAATTACTACTGAAACAAAGAATGTACCTAGTAGTTGAGGTACCCGGCAAAGTAGCCCTCCGTTCGCCACCGATTGCCCACAATAAGTCGTGGACCTGGTTCCTGGTGAGGTAGCCTTCCATCCACCATTCGTTATCCGCTGCATGTGGGTGACCATGGTTCCCAGAGAGGTAGCCATCTGTTCTCCGCCCATTGCCTGCGCTGCATGCTAGTGGTCATGGTTCCCTACTATTGTCAGCAAGAGTAAATGGATTAGTAACTTGTTTCTCAGTGTCGAGCATTGTAATGACGACAACTGTATGTAACTGCACTAATTGCATCTATTTTGTACTCTATAATTATGTTCAATTGGCATAGGTGTATCAAGGTACAACACTGAATTTAAGCATAAAAAGTACATGTCTGAGTCAGTTTAATCGCTCAAATATTAGTCAAGTCACAAAATAGCATCTCTACGACATGTAGAGTTAATTTCCAAAGCATGGACTATTAAAAAATAATCGAACCAAGCAGGTATGTATTGCTTTTTTATCGGCCAAAAAAGGGTTCATTGGTTCAGGCCCCTATTGCTTATGTTCTAATACATAGTTGCTTTGGGAAGACATCAGTATGAATAAAGCCAATAAATACAGTATGCATGCAGATAGATCCTACATACAGAGAAAAAAATCATGTCATCTTGTAACTTCTAAACACACTAAAAGGCTAAAGGCATACCTTTACAGATAATTGACCATGATACCTACACTTTGTTCAATGCCCTTCTCGGATTGGTCATCCATCCACTTTATTCTCTCAACCATCTACCATAAAATAAAAGTGGTGTTCAGCTGTTACGTAATGCCCACTGAATTGTTTCAAATACCGGTCATGAGTTGCACAAACATTAGCAGAGCATTTCCTAATACAATTGGTGAGCCACAATTACAACGGCTAGTGCTGGTAGTAGTGAATTTAAATTACACATGACGCAATCACAGGACAAACTGAGCCATTCAGTTGCAAACTAAGCTCTACACTTTGAAATAAGCCATTTGGTGTGCAGAGACTTACTTAAATGGCAAAGATCTTGGTCTTCAAGTTGTGGGAGTTGTGCAGAATGTGGACTGGTCGCAGACACATCTCAAGGTTGTTCTGTAGATCCCACCCACACTATCAGATCAGCTGAAACAAAGCAGCCCAATTTTAGTCGAGAGAGTTAAAAGTAGGCACATAAACCATAGCAGTAGTATAAGGGGCTCATGGAGAGTAAGAAGAAAAACCAGTGCCTATTCAGTTCCAAGTGGACTCGCCACGCGTTGAGTGAAAAACAGCTCATCTGCCAAGATAGTAAGCTGATACATATTAAAATTGTTTGTGATAAACTGAACCTTCATTTCTCGGGCCTAGGTTAAAATGACGGACTAGTTGAACTGGTTAACAAAAAGGAAATCCTGGACAAGCATCAGGATGGCAAAATGATGGATCCATCCATTCCATTTGCTGACTTACCACGTCATATCCTCAAATGGCTTGTATAAGATAAATAAGGGCCCAGCGGTGCCAGCGGCATGCCTCTAGCACAAGCTGAAAATAAAACAATGAAGCTTATCATCATATTATTATATGCCAGTGATAAACTTGCATGGAGCCACATACTGAATCTAAAGGATTGGAGAGTTGTGTTTTTGTTCTTCTATTCAGATTGACCAAACAAAGGTGAAGACATTACATAAAGCATAACCATGTTGTAGATCAGCAATCAAGCTTACATGGCAACAATAAGATCCAGTGATAATAAGTTCCCAAGGTTTTCATAGGATTTAGGGTGTAATATTTCAGATGGTCCAAACAAGTGTTAAAACAGGACACCAGACCAACAATTTCCTACATGTGCATTCATTTTCCTAATGACATATATATGCCATTGTCTCGATGACATTTTATATGTCAGTGTCTTTCTTGTGTCTCCAAATTAAAATCAAGGTTCACTTTTATAATATTTTGTTGAACTTCACGCACCAACAGAAGTATTACTGGATGCCTGACAAACTAGTCACACAACACAATTAATAAAGTAACTGGAATTTTTCACAGAGAACTAAATGCATTAATAGTCTGCAATGAGAACAATAGTGCATCAGCATTAGAGTTAAACCAGATCCATAACAGAGTAACTGAAAATTTTCAGATCCGTAGCATTTTTAGAGAAATAAAACATCACATAATAGACAAGAGCTTGTCAGACCAAACTAATAGATATAACCAACTAGGCAGGCACATGAGAATGGCAGAAGATATTTTTTCCTGGGATGCAACATACCACATACGGGATCTTTCCCTGAGAGGAGGAAGAGGAGGGCGCTGTCTTGGTCCTTCCTGACAGGAAGAAGAGGAGGGGTCTTTCCCTGAGAGGAGGAAGAGGAGGGCGTTGTCTTGGTCCTTCGTGAGGGCTAGCGGTGGTCGGTGAAGGCCCCGGCGGACGCGGCTGTCGGTGGCCGCGTCACTGGGGAAGGCATGCATCGATGGGGTTAGGGATCTGGGTTATGCTCACCGCCGTCGGTGGGGACTCGGGCCAACAAAGATGCCCATGTGGTGGCAAAGAAGGGGGCAGGGAAGGCATGCGATGGAGGGGGCCGGGAGCTCGGGGCTATGGCCGCGAGTGGCGGCAGGGACGAGTCCGAGGATGGAGACCCCGAGAACGGCGGCGGCGGAAG
The DNA here is from genome assembly GCF_018294505.1 of Triticum aestivum. Taxonomy (NCBI): domain Eukaryota; kingdom Viridiplantae; phylum Streptophyta; class Magnoliopsida; order Poales; family Poaceae; genus Triticum; species Triticum aestivum. The sequence continues at coordinate 172,873,440 of NC_057808.1, read as the reverse complement.
TTGGGGGCAGGGGCAGAGTGGATAGGGTTAACGCGAGTGGATGTGAGGCTACGGGTTCTTTGGGGGTGAAAACTGGGCCGCCCGCACTAAATTTTTTGGGCTCTCACGCCTAATTCACGGGCAATTGTTTGGCCTTTCCTTGCTTGACACGTGTCCACATACGCCGACACTTAATCTGTGTCCATACACCCTACCTACGCCGACATATATTATGTCGTTAAGCACATACCTACGCCGACTGAAAAACTATCAGGATGTGCACATCTACCGACAGATGATATGTCACTAAGTGGTTGCCGACATATACATTGTCGTTGCATGATTTCCGACACATAGTGTGTCTATTATGATGTACATTGGCTGACAGATGATCTGATTACAAAGCTTCAGAGCTACGCTGACATATCTCCTGTAGAGATTAATAGACCTTTGCCAACAAAAGTGTGTCACCTAACCTCTACCGTGGTGTAGTGATGACAGGCTCAAAGCCTAAGGTCCCCACAGCAGCTTCAGAACTGAAGAAGACAAGGGCAGCTGAGGCCGAAGCCAGAAAGCGCAAGCACAAGAATGCCTCTGATGGTGCTCCACCAACCAAGAAGCCGAAGACAAAGTCTTCGCAGAAAGATCGTGCTGTTGCTACAGAGCCACTTGTTGTCGAGCCCATCTTAGTTGCTCGCCCTGCCTCCACAAATCAAGAGCGTCAACTCGTAGTTCATGAGCCTGCTTTCACAGAGGCTCCTGAAGATGAAGAAATTCCAGCTGTCGACCCCATCACAGCTGAAGACATTGGTCATCATGATAATGTAGAAGATGATGAAGTCCTTCCTTACATCAAGCACCAACCGGTATCATCGCCTGTTCTGACGAACAGCAAACTCGTCAGCATTGGCCGTCCCTTGACGCCAATCGCAGGATGCATCGTGGGCTGATCACCCCCAACAAGACACACCAAGTCAAGACACACCCAGTACTCCCCCACCTCAAGTCACCACTCCGGTGCTTGAAGGTAACAATTACATGGTGCAGACCACCCCATCACCAAAGGCGTCGCCCGCATTCCGTAGGCTTTGCAAAGGCCCTAGGCCACAGGTCACCATGCCGAGCGTTCTAGAAGGAGAAGTGCAACACAGTTCAGTAGCACGTCAAGTGTTTCCTGAAGACACTCCAACTACGAACGTCTCTGAGTCTGAAGCAAAAGCTGCTGAAGACATTCCGGCTACATCAGCCGATGACAACCAAGAACCGCGTCATGAAGAAGAGAGAGTTGCCACACTCCCCATCACTCAAGAAATTGTTCTCGAGGAGAACGTGTCTGTGCCCGACCCTCCTGCTACTCAAGTGGAGGTTGAAAACACTGAGGCGGCCACAAACAACATTGATGAAGCCAATGACGTAGTCATGGCTGAAGCCAATGTGGCGCCTGAAGCTAATGTTGCGCCTGAAGCCAATGTGCAACTTGAAGCCCATGTCAATGCCAATGCTCCTGTACCGCCTCCAAGGCCTCACACTATTGAGAAGGCATTTGATCGCGGCCAACTAGTCACTGTCCGATGGCCTATTCTGGTTCCTCCGCCTGCTCCCGGACCACAATTTGACTACCATGTGGAGCACAGGCCTCAGGTCCAGAAGCCAAAGCCCAGACTGCCAAGGTTTCGCAGTGCTGCAACATCGCCAGGATCATTCAATGTCAACAGCTTCAGGGCACACAACACCTTCTTTGACAGTGCAAAGAACCCTTACTCAAGGCCAAGAATCTCATCTGATCGCTTCTGGAGCTATCAGCAGCGTAGCTATTACTCATGCATCTTATACAATCAAGGGCGAATCTTTCCTCACATGCGTCTAGATTGTGAAGCCATTGCTGGTCTGCCCTGCTTGGAAGAAGCTCTAGACTGCTTCAGAGATGCTGGAATTCTGTAATTTGTCACTGACAAAGAGCATTGGAATGAGGAGCTTCTGCTACAATTCTATGCCACTCTTCATATTCATGGCTACAACAGGGATCCGAAGACTTGGGTCCTTGAGTGGATGACAGGTGATGTACACCATGAAGCCAAAGCCCAAGATATCATTGAGCTTACTTCCCTGCCCACTCCAGGTGAACTCTATGAACCTGGTTGTCAGCTACACCGCAATGCATTGGAGAGCATATTTCAGAAGCCTGAGCCCAACATGATGCTGATGCTCAGCATGATGAAGCCACCGCCACAAGTTGCTGAATATCCCAAGGAATTCTTTATCGAAGACCTAGAGTATCTGCCCCGCACCATTTATCATATTATGAGGCAAACTCTATGGCCTGTCAACGGACATTCTCCTGCAGCCAAGCTTGAAGGCACAATGAAGACATTGGTGTTCGATATTCTCAATGGCAAAAGCTTCAATGCTCAAGATTTCTTCATCAGGCAACTTGTAGCTTCTAGAGTTGATCTCTTGTAAGTCCATCTAGTGCCCCTTAGTGATTTTGGTGTATTGAAGACTTATAGGTTAAGGGACTAATGTGTTTATGAGTGTACACAGATCTATAAGTCTATAAGGAGTTTGATATTTACAGAGAAATTCAACCCCTAAAAATGAATATTTTTGACTGAAGATTTTGGTTTTCTGAAGACTTTGAAAGTGAAGAAATTGGTGTGACCTAAAGACTTGGTATTCATACGAGGAACATGAAGCGTGAAGACTTTTGTTTTCGTAGTTTCATTTTCTCTTTCTTGAGTCATAGGAAACACCGTACTGTTAAAGGGGGTCGAGGAAATACTAAGGAAAAATTTCCATGTGATGCTCAACTCAAAATCCTACACCTACCAATCCCTTCGAGTGAAGCCATTGGAAATCTCATACAGCTCAGTCAATTTCTTCAATGGCAGAGACGAAGTTCTTCTGGTCGCTGAGGAATTTGTTCTGACTGAGGAGTTAGGAATTCGCCAGTGCGGATTGCCTACACAGTGAGGAACATGATAGCCCTGAGGAATTTGAGCCTCAAAATATCCGACCGTTGTTGTGCTACGCGCCAGCTGTCCCAAAATATCTACCCACCTATAACGGTCATATTATTGGAGGGCATTTATGTCTTATCATGTCAGGCTGCTCCCTAGGCTATAAATAGCCACCCCCTACAACCACTAGCTGGTTGGCTGCTCCGAGAGAAACGGACACTTGTCATTTGAGAGCATCCCATCCTCCGAGGACTTTGAGTGAAATCATCAAGTGAGGAAAACCCAAACCCAAACACCTACAAACCCAAAGTGATTGAGCATCACTGAAGAGATTGGTCCTGCGTGGATCCGACACTTGTTACCTTTTGAAGACTGTGCTTCTACCAGACGGTTAGGCGTCATGGTCTGAGCATCCAAGAGGAAATTGCGGATCGCCGAGTGACCGAGTTCGTGAAGGTTTGGAAGTCACCTGAAGACTTACCACGAATGGTTGGGTGAGGTCTGTGTGACCTTAGCTCAAGGAGAATACGGTGAGGACTGTGTGTCCTCAGGTTTCAATACCTAGCCGCTCCAACCAGACGTACAACTGAGACAGCAGTTGGACCTGGTCTACCAAATCATTATCTTCACCAAGCTTACTGGTTCTATTTCCTCAACTCCTTCATTTCCTCATAACTGTGTTGTGCTTGTTCATATCTGTGTTTGAAGACTTTGACTGAAGACTTTCTCAATTTCCTCAGCTCAATTTCTTTAGTCTGTTTGTCTTCATCCTGTGTTATCCTGTGTTTACGCTTTCTGTACTCTGTGTTTGTCTTCATTTCATCATGATGACCATGCTTGTGTTCTGTTATGTTTACATCTGAGTACTTATTCCGCTGCAAGTAGTTCTTCTCTTAGGAATTTCCTCACCCTGAAATTCCTCATTGAAAAATTCATAAAAATCGCTTATTCACCCCCCTCTAGTCGATATAACGCACTTTCAATTGGTATCAGAGCAAGGCACTCCCTTGTTCTGTGTGATTTTGGTTTAACCGCCTGGAGTTTTAGTTATGTCGACTGCAGGTATGATCAAGGTCTCTGCTGGGTGTCCTACCTTCGATGGGACGGACTACCCCTACTGGAAGAATAAGACGTGAATGCATCTTGAGGCAATTGATAACGATCTCTGGTACGTTGTGGAAAATGGTGTTCCCTCAGTCACACCTTCTCTGAATGCTGCTGCTGTGAAGAGATTCAAGCAACTCGATTCTCAAGCGAAGAACATCATATGTGGGCATCTGAGCAAAGGACAGCATGGTAGAGTGAGGGCTTTGGAAATTGCTAAGCTTATCTGGGATAGGCTGTCCAAAGTCAACGAAGGGGTCTCAACACAGCGTGACTCTCGAGTTGACGTTCTTCGCAATCTCTTCAACCGCTTCAAAAGACTCGACAATGAAAATGTTCAACAAACCTTCGATCGCCTCACTGACATCTCAAATGAGCTTCAAGCACTTGGTGCCACTGACATCACCGACCATGAGGTGGTGAAGAAACAGCTGAGATCGCTTGATTCCTCATTTGATACTCTGGCACTGATGATACAAGAACATGGAGACTACAAGTCACTTGATCCTGCTGATATCCTCGAGAGACTAAACACTCATGAGTTCCAGCTTGCTGAGAAGAGAGATCTCTATGGTTCGAGCTATGGCAGATCACGTGCCCTGAAGGCCAAGGCAATTTCTGAGTCTGAAGATGAAGATTCCGGCAGCAGCCTTGGTGATCCCGAAGAACTGAGCCAGGAACTAGCACTGCTCGTGAAGAAATTTCAGAAGTTCTCAAGACGTGGTCGCTTTGGAAAATCCTCAAGGAGCAATGTTTCCTCATCCAGTGACTACAAGAAGAGACTATGCCAAAAATGCAAGAAACCTGGTCACTACATTCAAGATTGTCCTCAGTGGGAAAAGGAATCAAAGAAGAAGAAATACAAGGATTATAGTTCTTATGATGCAAAGAAGAAGAAGAAATCTTCAAAATCTTCATCATCAAAATCCTCAAAGTCTTCATCTCACAAGAAGAGCGACTCCAAGAAGGCTCGGGCATTCATTGGCAAGGAAATGGACTCCGAGGCCAAATCTGAGGAACATGAGGAAGAGGAGGCATCTGAGGAGTCTGAGTCTGGTGTGGCGAGTCTAGCTCTTGCTACTGCATTCGTCAGCAAGTCTATCTTCAACTATGAAGAAAATGGCTTCACCAACAAGGCTGATGAAGGCAATGATGACTACGCTCCCACCTATTACTTCATGGCAAAGGGTGCCAAGGTACTCAAATATACCTCCTCTGAATCTAGTGAGAATGAATCTGATGAAAACCTCAAGCCCAACTACTCTAAACTTGCTAAGATTGCTGTGAAACAACAAAAGGCTTTTGAAAAGGTTCAAAACATGCTAGACAAAAGTGATGATATGTCGGGTGAAGAAATGGATCGCACTAAAACCTTGACTGAAAATCTTCAGAGACTTCAGTCTAGGTTTGACAACCTTCAAGGTCATCATAACACTCTCTTATCTGATCATGATAAGCTTTCTTATGAATTTCTTCAAAGAAAGCAAGATCTTGAAAAGCTAAGGGTGAGTTATGAAGATCTTCAGAAGGAGAGCGATTCATTACTTGCTCAACAAATCAGCGCTGCTCAGGAAGAATTTGTTCCTCCATGTTTGAAATGCATTGAACGTGAATATGCTAATTCTTCACCTGAATGTTCAAATGCTTCTAATGCTACAAATTCTTCACCTGTCTCTGCTATCACTAATTCCTCAACTGAGGACATTGCCAGTATCACTAATGATGCAGGGCTGAAGGAATTGTATATGACAGGCATGTACAAAAGCCTCAAAGGGCATCAGACTCTTTGTGGTGTGCTTAAAAAGCAGATCGTCAACAGGAACCCTAGGAAAGAGGGTATTGCCTTTGAGAGGAAAATCAATGATGATGGAACATATTGGAAGCCTGAGCAGTACCCCAAAACCTCATGTGTTGCTGCAAAGGGACCTCCAGTAGATCCATCTAATCTATCTAGCTTTACATGTGAATCTCCTCATTCTTCTGATGAGTCATTTGACTCCAACTATAAACTGTTCAAAAATTAGAATGGTGAAGTATTTGCTAGAACGGTTCGCCTATGAAGAAAATCTGGGTTCCCAAAAGGTTCCTTGAAAATCTTCAGGTGAATGTCCTCATGACACCACCTTTGAAGAAAAGGAACCCCAGATCAAATTCTTCATATGAACAAAATTCTTCATATGGATCCAAGTCCTCATATGGACCAAATTCCTCACGTGGATCAAATTCTTCATATCGTGCTAACACCTCTGTTTTGCAGGGAAGAGCTAAGGGCTATGAATATGAGCATTATTCTTCTAATCATTATGTTCATAAGTCCTCGAAGAATTTCTCTGCTTATTCATATGCTTATCTTAACTCCTCTTATGTGAAACGAAGTGGACTGGCTTCTATGCCACCTTTCTCGTATGGAGCTCGCAGAGTGACGAACTCTTTGCCACCCCTTCAGATGTGGGTGGTGAAGAAAAAGAACTAATCTCTTCTGCAGGGCCAGTTCTCCAGACGTGCTTGAACGTCTAAAGAATTTGCTGGAGACCTGATTGCCTGAAAGGACGCAGGCTAATCATGAAGAAATGAACCCTCATTTCTCACGTCCTCATACTGTTTTATCTGTTCTATTGGTTGATGAAATTGATGTGATGAATTGATGTCATATTCTTCACTGATGAAGTATATGAGTTCGTAAGATGCACTAATTCATCTGCAGGATGATCAACCCAAAGCCAACGAGTGGGTCCTCGATAGTGGATGTACAAATCACATGACTGGTGACAAGAATCTTTTGATGGATGTTCCCTTATCCCCATCGCATCTGAAGCATATCATCTTCGCTGACAAAGGCAAAAGTCAGGTATTGGGTCTAGGTAAGGTTGCAGTCTCAAAGGATCAACACATGGACAAAGTCATGCTTGTCGAGTCCTTAGGATACAACCTCATGTCTGTCTGAATGCTTTGTGATCTTGATATGGTTGTTGTCTTTGCAAGTATCGTTGTGTTGTGATCATGGAAGCTGACAATTCCAAAGTCTTCCAAGGCTTTAGGAGAGGAGACTTGTATATTGTTGATTTCTCTATAGGACCTCAACCAGCTGTATGCCTACTTGCAAAAGCTTCAGAAGGCTGGCTATGGCATCGACGTCTTGGTCATGCTGGCATGAGGAATCTGAACACACTCGCGAAGAAGAAGCATGTCATTGGCATTAAGAATGTCAAATTCCTCAAGGATCACTAATGCGGAGCCTGTGAAGCTGGAAAGATGACCAAGGCCAAGCATCCAGCAAAGAAAATCATGACTACCACTCGACCATTTGAATTGCTTCAAATGGATCTCTTTGGTCCTAATCATTATTCTGCAGTTACAAATGATGCATCTCTATATGGATTTGTTATTGTTGATGATTACTCTCGTTACACATGGGTGCATATTGTCACTTACAAACATGAGGTGCAGGAAGTCTTCAAACGATTTTCTTCGAGGGCTTCAACCAACTTTGGTGTGAAGATCAAGCACATTAGAAGTGACAATGGAACCAAGTTCAAGAATTCTGGTCTTGATGACTATCTTGATGAACTCGGTATTACTCATGAGTTATCTGCTCCTTATACTCCTTAGCAAAATGGCGTCGTGGAGCGCAAGAACAAGACTCTTGTTGAGATGGCTCGCACTATGCTTGATGAATACAAGACGCCTCGTCGTTTCTGGATTGAGGCAATTGATACTGCGGGCCACATCATCAACAGAGTATATCTTCACAAATTCTTCAAGAAGACTGCTTATGAACTCCTCACTGACAAGAAACCCAATGTGAGTTATTTCAAAGTCTTCGGTGCTAAATGTTGGATTAGAGATCCTCATCACAACTCAAAATTTGCACCGAAAGCACATGAAGGTTTTATGCTAGGTTACGGAAAGGACTCGCACACCTACAGAGTCTTCAACAACGTTCTTCACAAAGTTGTTGAAACTGTAGATGTGCGGTTCGAGGAAACTAATGGCTCGCAAAGAGAGCACCTACCTTCTGTGTTAGATGAACAGTCACCTGAGGAACCTATCAAGTTCAAAGCTACTGAGGATGTCATTCCTACCGAAGAATCTATTAAAGAAATCATTCCAAAACGTGAAGAACATCATACTGATGCACCTGAAGAAAATGGTGCTGAAGAAAATGCTGATCAAATTCCTCGACGACAACCCGCTCATCCTCACGTTGCAAACGAAGTGCAAATTGAGAAAATCATCAGCGACATCAACATTCCAGGTCATCTCACACGCTTAAAAGCTTCACATTTGTCTAACTTTTGTGGGCACTTTGCTTTCGTCTCTATCACAGAGCCCACTAAGGTAGATGAAGCATTTCTGGAGCCTGAGTGGATTCAAGCTATGCAAGAAGAATTACATCAGTTCAAGCTGAACAACGTCTAGGAACTGGTTAATCGCCCAGATCCGCGCAAGCACAATATCATTGGCACAAAGTGGATCTACCGCAACAAGCAAGATGAAAATGGCCTTGTGGTGAGGAATAAGGCACGGCTTGCAGCTCAAGGCTACACACAGGTTGAAGGAATTGATTTCGATGAAACTTTTGCACCTGTTGCTAGACTTGAGGCTATTCGCATATTACTTGCTTATGCTAACCATCATGATATCACTTTATATCAAATGGATGTGAAAAGTGCATTCCTCAATGGTAAGCTTGAGGAATAAGTATATGTTTGTCAACCCCCAGGTTCTGAAGATCCAAAGCATCCTGACAAAGTCTTCAGACTCAATAAGGCCCTCTATGGCCTCAAGCAGGCCCCTCGGGCGTGGTATGATACTGTGAAGGAATTCCTCTCATGAAGAAAGGCTTCAAACAAATTTCACTTGACCCAACTCTTTTCACTAAATCTTATGATGGTGAATTGTTTGTGTGCCAAATTTATGTTGACGATATCATTTTTGGCTGTACTGACCAACATTACAGTGATGAATTTGCCTATATGATGAGTGAAGAATATCAAATGTCTATGATGGGAGAATTGAAGTTCTTCTTAGGTCTTCAAATTCGTCAACAGCGCAATGGCATATTCATATCTCAGGAGAAATACCTCAAGGATGTACTGAGGAAATTCGGCATGCAAGATTGCAAAGGGGTCAAAATTCCAATGCCCACAAATGGCCATCTATGCACTGATGAAAATGGTATTGACTTCGATCAAAAGGTATACCGCTCCATGATTGGTTCTTTATTGTATTTATGTGCATCTAGGCCAAATATTATGCTTAGTGTTTGCATGTGTGCCCAATTTCAAGCTACACCGAAGGAATCACACCATAAGGCCGTGAAGCATATTCTTCGATATCTAGCTCACATACCAACACTTGGATTATGGTACCCCAAGGGCTCGACTTTTGATCTCATTGGATACTCAGACTCTGATTATGCTGGTGACCGTGTGGACTGCAAGTCAACATCAGGCACATGCCATTTCCTCGGACGATCTCTGGTCTGTTGGTCCTCGAAGAAACAGAACTGCGTATCACTGTCTACTGCTGAAGCTGAGTACATTGCTGCTGGTTCTTGCTGTGCTCAATTGCTATGGATGAAGCAAACTCTCAAGGACTATGGCGTCAACATGAAGAATGTGCCTCTCTACTGTGACAATGAGAGTGCAATCAAGATTGCTCACAACCCAGTTCAGCAGTCGAAGACTAAGCACATTCAAATTCGTCATCATTTTCTTCGTGATCATGTGTGGAAGGGTGACATCTCTATTGAGCATGTACGGACTGAAGAACAGCTAGCCGATATCTTCACTAAGCCCTTGGATGAGAAGAGATTTAGCAAGTTGAGGTGTGAGCTAAATATCCTAGAATCTTCGAATGTTCTTTGAAAAGAACACTCAATCTAACACTTATGCAAAATTGATGACTTAGATGTGCAACACATGAAGAAACGTTTTTCTTCAATCAATGAAGACTAACACTCTAAGTGTGAAGAAAATAATGAAGAATATGATTCTCAGAGCCCTACGACAATGTATGCAGTATCTGCAATCATCATTCTTACACGGTGGTTACGCCACCACCAAAAGTTGAAAATCTTCAATTGAGTTTTTCATCAGTTAAAATTCCTCAGTTGTTCATTTTCTTCAACTTTGCATTGTCTTCACCATTTCTGTCGTTTTTCTTCATTGGCTATTTATATATAGAGAGTTTATGTCCTCTACAGCATTCACTTATTGCTATTTCTTCAAGTTGCTTTTTCTGCTAAGTGAATGTGATCGGACCCTTCCCCCTCTATGCTAAACTCAACCCAGTCTATTAAAAAATTCTTCATGTGCGTTCTATTTGAAACTCGTTCAAAATCTTCATTGTGTCCTTGTCAGCTGAAGAATTTGTGAACGGTACTCTAAACCTATCTTATCTAAATTTTAGACTTAGCCACTCAAACCGTTCCGCATTCTATGTAATGTTTATCTATTCACCCACGATCTCACACGATCGCCACCTCTCTATACGTGGGTGACACATGTCAAGCGAATGAGAAGGGACAGGGGCACGTTCGTCAAATTTCTTTGGGCGAATAGTTTTTCACTCCGACTATAAATACCCCTCCCCTTCCTCACTTCACTTTTACTCCGCTCGACCTCTCTCCCGCTCGAGCTTCCGAAAACCTAGCGCCATCGCTACTTCGTCGTCGCCGGTGAGGAAGAGCTTCACTGCCTCGACCTCGTCGCCGTCGTACTCACGCCGGCTGCGGATTTCTTCTCTCCGCCGCTGCCGTAGCTGTCTTCCTCTGCCGAGTTAGGGCGCGGAAGATCTGAACTGACGAACTTCACATCTACACTTCCCAGTTCGTCATGTTCTTCATCCAGGGTAATTAAAAGTTACTTTTACTACCCTCTTTGATTCAAATGTTTTCTTCAAAATCTTCAAAGGTGTTCATTCTTCAAATTCTCACACTAAACACCTCGCATTTCATCTGTTGATCTGTTTCTCTAAGAAACATTTTTCTTCAAGATTCCTCAATTGTGTGGATTTTCGATCTGTACAACTCTGGAACCTAAGACAAAGAACGCTTAGTGAAATTCTTCCAGAAACATCTGGTCAAATTCCTCAAACTTGTTCTTTTTGAAAAACTTTCTGAGAACGCATATGACCTCTCCAAATTCCTCGCAACTATACTCTGTTCACAGGTACTCATGTCCGCTGCTGAATCACTAGGTTCTCATCAACTTAACTCATTTGCAGCGTTCCTCGAAGAAAAGTTGCACACCGCTTCAGAAAACTCAGTTGTTCATATTCCTCAGCTAAAGAAAATGGCTGACGGTAAGAAACCACAGAAAGGAGGAAAGAGGCCTGAGGTCAACACAGAGTTTGAGATCCCAGATGACATCTATGCTGGGTACTGCACACCCCCTGAGGAAGATAAAAATCAGCGCAAGGTGCGCATTCAAAAGATTGAGAGGAGATGGGCACGGGAATGGAGGGAGTATAGATATGTTACTCCCAAGTACATGAAGAAATTCGTTGTTACCCCTCCATGCTCAAGACCTCCATTGGCACCTGGCCAAGAAGCAGATCCCACCAGCCTCAAGCGCGGTGAGGACTATCCTGAAGAATGGGCCAAGCGCCAGGCCAAACTGGCCAAACAGGCAAAAGAAGCAGTGAGGAAATTTAATGAAGACTCTGCTGCTGCTGCTGCTACCACTGCTGAGGCCTCTGCTGTCAAGCCAAAGATGGCCATGGCAAAGAAGCCTGCTCATAAGCCAAGTGCTTCATCCTCAATGCCCTCACGGCCAAGTTCCTCAGCAATGCCCTCAAGGCCAGATTCTTCAAAGCCCTCATGGCCAACTCCTCAAGCTGCTCCAGCTCCTCAGCCAAAGTCCTCAGCTCCTCCAACAAAATCCTCAGCACCTGTGAATCTCGCCACGTGCCAAAGGACAACAGGCATCTCAGTTGCCTCAGGAGCTTCTGCTAGTTCTTCAGCTCCACCAAATTCTTCAACTGGCCCCTCTCTGCTGAAGAAAAAGGCCACTGCTGGACGAGGCACTCGACCAAGTCCTCACAAGAAGCAGGTCGCGTTTCAAGTGCCGTCTGATGATGACGAAGCTGATGATGAGGAACTTGCCAAAATCATCAGAAACAGGCAGGCCAAGGCCGCTAGAGCCAAAGGCAGCAATGTGCCATTGATTCTGGATCCAAAGTTGATTCTAGACTTCATCGACTTATGGCACAAGGATCCCAACACACCTTTGCCGGAGATGAACCTCACTCCTGGTCAAAGTCATGTTTTGACTGCCTTCACTGAAGAAGAGAAATGGAAATTTGAACAAGGAAGAAGGGTGAAGAAAGCACAGTACAAGAAATAGCGCTTTCTGAAGCAAAATGTTCTGAAGCTTTCCCCTGAAGAACTCGTTGCCTTGCAAGTTGAGATCAAGCAGCTAAGTGATGAATTTGATCGCTACTATGCTGACTGGCTTGGAGCCAAGGTCAGATTTGTATAGATAACTGAGAAATTCACTTCCAATGTTGCAGCCACAATGCAACAAGAAAATCCTCAGGCTGAGGCATCTGCTCAGCCTACAGAAGAACATGCCAGCACCGCTGATGAAAATCAGGCTGCTGATGAATCTCAGAGTACCAGGCCTGATGACTGCATTCCAGCCGCTGAAGAAATTGCCAGGGCAACCACTAGTGTTGCGCCTGAAGAAACTGCCAGGGCATTTGAAGCTTCAACAGCTGTGCCTGAAGAGAATGAAGAAATCAGGGCAACTGCAATAGTTGCGCCTAAAGTAATTGAACCAAATTCCTCTGCTCCTCCTGCGCCTACTCCAACTCCGATCCTGCTGTCTGCTTCAGATGTGAAGAAAACCAAGGCTGCAGAGAGTGCAGCTGTGAAGAAAAGGAAGGCATCAACTTCATCAGATTCTTCAGCTCCGAAGAAGATGAAGCAATTGACCAGCTCTTTTGCACATCCAGTTGATGTTATTCCGGTCTCATCCATGCCATCAAAGGACCTTGTTCCTTTTGATGAAGAATATGTGATTCCAAGTGAATCAGATGAAGAAATTCCTTCTGCTGCTTCGACAGAGCTGTTGGATGAAGAAATTGAAGCGGATGCAATCCCTTCAACCCTAATAGTCTCATCGCCCATGCCTCAGTTCACTGCTGAAGAGGCCGGCGTTGAGGAAAAGAGTGAAGATGAAGATGTAGACATTGGGTGTACAACACCAGTGCTGAATGATGACTTTTGGGAAAGTTAGCACCCCAACTCTCCTCTGTTCACACCACTGCAACAAATTCCTCAGTACCCTATCAACACTGAAGGACAAATGGGATCTGAAGAACCTCGTGCAACCCCGTCTGTCCATGAAGAGATTCCAGCCACTAGTGCTGAAGAAAATGTAAATGAAGAATTAAAGACCCAGGCTGTCACTGAAGAAGAACCTGAAATTCCTCAGCCTGTGGAGCCTGAGATTGCGATTCCTGAGGTGGTGATGCAATTGACTGATACTCCTCAGCCCAAGCCAAAGGATCCCTTCTCGAAGAAGCAGAAATTCAAGGCTGATGACTTCTTCGGCGAGCATGTTTTCTTCACCGACTTCAATCCATATGACACTGCTCGTCTTAGAAGGAAGCGGTTCTGGACTACCAGCCAAGAAAATTTTTATTCTTCACTGCTCTTCAAAAAGGACAAAGTCTTCGACCACAAGCATATTCCTCATGTCAACATGGAATCAATGCCTTGTTTTACCCCCGTCCTCAGTGTGCTTCATGATGCAGGATTGCTCAACTTTTGCACAGATATTTGCGATTGGCATGAAGAGCTCATTCTTCAATTCTATGCAACCCTGCACATCACAGGCGATGCTGATGATATCAACTCTTGGGTGTTGGACTGGATGACCGAAAACACTCATTATAAGGCACCGGCCTCTGAATTACTTCACGCCCTGCCCATCAGTCCACCCAATGAAGGAGCGCGCTGCATGTACTAGGAGCCAGAACCCACTGCTCATTACATGCAAGTGCTTATGAAGCCTCTGAAGCCAGGTCAAGCCCCAAGGACCAAATTCCTCGTGAAGGAATTGTTGTATGTACCAAGAACAGTCTATCGCATTCTGACGAAGACTATGAGTCCTATCAAAGGCCATGACTCATCTGATGAGGAAATTTTGGCATCATGAAGAATCTGCTATTCAACATCATTCATGGAATTCCTGTCAATTATCACGATTTCTTCATGAGGACTCTGGAAAATGTTGCACTCTCTCCATTTGAGTTGAAGCCTTACACACCTTGGATTATGAGATTCATCAGAACAAGGTCTTCGCTCAACTACAAGGCTGACACTCTCAACCATTGCAGCTACTTGCCCCCTATTGAAGTCCTCAAAAGGACATTTTCCTTAGCTGATGGAAAGGGCAAGGCTGCTGCTGTTATAGATGAAGGCATTCGTCCATTGGATGGTCAGTTTCGCAAAGCTGCATCTTATTCCACCAATGATGACTCTGCCACTCATGATTCTGCTGCCAATGCATCCAAGCCAAATCCTCAAGCCACAGCTCCAAGAGTGATGACTGACCGTGAGCTTCTTCTCAGTCTTCACCAGAAGGTGGATCGAAACCATAAATGGGTTAAGCGTCAGTTTGGTTATATTCTTTACAACATGACTTCTACACATAATGAAGTGAAGAAAAACCATTACTACCTCCATGAAGTCTTTGGTCGCACATGGGCTATTCTGTCACATCTATATGGTGAAGAAGATCTGAAGCAAATGGGTCTCAAGGAGGATTTTGACTGGTCTGCACCTCCACCGAAGAAATACAAGAAGGTCAAGTTTCCTTCCTTGGTGGCCAGCTCCTATTCTTCATCACGCGACACCGACGAATATGAAGACTCGGACGACACTGCGGCAGGCCCTACAACAACAAACGACCCCAACAAGGTTGGCGCTCCTTCATCAACTTGATCTTCTTCAGGGGCGTTAGTCCTCATTTTCGATCCTTTTGGTCATTCAATGACAAAGGGGGAGAAATTTGAGTTAGTCTTCAAGCGGGTCTAACTATATGGGCGTTTTTTTGCAAAGTTACAACTCTCGTTCTTCTGAGACTTTATTCGACCGAGTTGTAAACTTAAACTCTATGGTGGCCTGATACTTTTGCTGTGATTTTCTGCATGCTTATTCCTCATTAATGTTGATGCACGCATGCTGAATTACATCAGTCACCATATTTCATCATGCATTTCAAATTCTTCATATTATATGACAAATGCGTGTATGAATTACAAGATATAGGGGGAGATCTCCATGATTCTACTCTTCAAGTGTGCATTGCTTCAAAAGCAATTTCCTCACTATGCACATCTTTGGGGGGAGTTCTTCTATATCTTGCAATCAAATTCCTCAATATCGGTATTTACACTTCATATGATTATCCCCGTTGAAAACTTAACCTATATTGTCATCAATCACCAAAAAGGGGGAGATTGTAAGTGCATCTAGTGCCCCTTAGTGATTTTGGTGTATTGAAGACTTATAGGTTAAGGGACTAATGTGTTTATGAGTGTACACAGGTCTATAAGTCTATAAGGAGTTTGATATTTACAGAGAAAGTTGACCCCTAAAAATGAATATCCGACTGAAGATTTTGGTGTTCTGAAGACTTTCTGAAAACTTTGAAAGTGAACAAATTGGTGTGACCCAAAGACTTGGTATTCATACGAGGAACATGAAGCGTGAAGACTTTTGTTTTCATAGTTTCATTTTCTCTTTCTTGAGTCATAGGAAACACCGTACTGTTAAAGGGGGTCGAGGAAATACTAAGGAAATACTAATCATGGTTAGCCGTGTCCCCGGTTATGGACATCTTGAGTATCTGGTTCTTTGATTATCATATGGATCTCATCACTCTAATTTAATTTGTTGGGTTGATAATTAATTTTAATTGGGATTGAGTTGGAGGAACCTTCTCAATGTTGTTCAACTACCATGATAGTTAAATAAAATTTGTTCCTTTGTTGTAGGGAAAATTGGCTTTTCGCAAAACAATATAACCCTAGAGCCTCCACCAGCCATATATGCATGTAGTGATAGCATTTATCTGTTCATTGCTCTACTGTGTTATATTGCAAGCATATTCCATGTGCTGACCCGTTTTCGGGCTACAACATATCATGTTGCAGACTTTTCAGACGAAGAGTAAGGTGTGCTAGGTCGTTGTCGTGCACTCAGCTATGCCGTTGGAGTTGATGGACTCACTTCATCTTCCAAGCCTTCCGCTGTTATTTATTTAGATGGCCTTAAGCCATATTTATTGTAATAAGTTCTCTTTTGAGACATTCGATGTAATAAGTGTGTGATTTCTACTCTGTTACAAATCCTTCGAGTACTGTGCGTGTCAGCCTTACCGATCCAGTGATGACACTTCTGCACAGAGACTTGACCGTCTGAGGTTGGGTCGATACACAAAGGAAATGCTGCCATGGGATCACAAGCAAACACCCTCCGTCCAAGTGCTTTAATTAACACATTAATGGAGAAGTTGTGAGTGAGCCGGGCTGCGGCTGGTGCATGGAGGTCAAAGAGCTCGCTTCCCGGTGAGCATGGGCGGCCTCGGTGCTCGCACGTGTCTCGTCGAGCGTGCGAGGTGGACTAGATGCACGCGTCCCGTCAAGCCAGCGCGGTGGATTGCTCGCACGCGTCCCGTCGAGCCTGCACGGCGGACTTCTTGCGCTCGTCCCGTCTAATCAAACAGCTGCACGCACGCCACCGAGTATGGTTAAATTCCGACACGGTAAATATAATACAACCGTTTGCGATATTAACGTGTCAGCTTTTTGTTTCAAAAAGGACTTCGTTGGCTACTAATGTGCGCGCCTCTTCTCAATCTCGACGATTTTTTTACCACGGCATATATGTGCCATGTCATGAAACCATGCTAAGTTTCATGTTTTTTGGGTGACTTCTTGATTTACTGGGATTAAAAAACAGAGATTCTCATCGTTTCAGGACGACGACAAGTTTGTAATTCATTCTCATTCCTTAAACGAGACCTAAACATGCACCCAATGACACATGTATGATTTGCCACCCATTTTGGTTCACTGGAGCATGTGGTTGTAGTTCAAATTTGAATTATGGACTACATTAAATGCATAGAAAACTTAGTGATTAGTAATATATATACAATGGCCAAACGAACCCTGAACAGTTTCAAAATTTAGCCCGACACTCCTGTTATTCTATGTTGCCTGTAGAAAACAAAGTTCAAGGCGAGAAGAGGAAGCGATTATCGTTTCGCCCACAAGAGGGGCACGTTTCCCTACCTGAACCACGAGGGTTGCGACAGGCTCCGGTTTGTAAAAGGCTTGTAATATAGCTTTGCCCAAATTGGAGAATTATATGTACCATGTAGTGACACCATGCCAAGTTTCATGATTTCCTGATGAGTTTTGGATTTATAGACATTCAAAAACCGAGATTCGCAATGTTTGTGGCCAAGCCAGGATGGCGAGATGGTTGAATTCGTTCCCATTCATTCCATGGGACCTAAACATGCACCCCAAGGAAACATGTACATTTTTTCTAGCCATTTTGGTGCACTGGAGCATGTATTTGTAGTTCGGATTTGAATGATGGACATTAAATGCCTAGAAAACTCAATTAATGAATAAAAAAGGTCAAACGAACCCTGAATAATTTCAAAGTTCAGCGCGAACCTCCAGTTGTTTAGTGTCGCGTGTAGAAGAAAATACGAGGCTAGAAGAGGGAGTGATTATCATTTGGCCCACAAGGGGACACGTTTCCCTATCGAAACCACGAGGGTTCTTGCGACAGGCTCCGGTTTGTAAGAGGTTTGTAATAAAGCTTGGCCCAAATTGGCAATGTTTTTACCACGACACATATGTGCCATGACGTGACACCATGCCACCTTTGATGACTTTCTGGTGGGTTTAGGATTTATGGGGACTAAAAAATCGAGATTTGAAATGTTTGAGGACGAGCCAGGACACCGGTACGGTTGTAATTCGTTCCCATTCCTGGCATGAGACCTAAACATGCACCCAAGGACACATGTATAATTTTTCTAGCCATTTTGGTGCTGGAGCATGTATTTGTAGTTCAGATTTGAATTATGGACATTAAATGCCTAGGAAACTCAATTAGTGTATAAAAAGGCCAAACGAACCCTGAATAGCTTTAAATTTCAGCACAGATATCCTATCGTTCCATGTTGCCCGTGGAAGAAAATACAAGGCGAAAAGAGGCAGTGATTACATTTCGCCCACAAGGGGAACACGTTTCCCTATCAGAACCACGAGGCTTCTTTAAGAGAAGCTCCAGTTTTTGTAAGAGGTTTGTAATAAAGCTTGGCCCAAATTGGGCAATGTTTTTACCACGACATATATGTGCCAGGATGTGACATCATGCCACCTTTGATGCCTTTCTAGTGAGTTTAGGATTTATGAGGACTTAAAAACCGAGATTCAAAATGTTTGAGGACGAGCCATGACACCAGTACGGTTGTAATTCGTTCCCATTCCTGGCATGGGACCTAAACATGCACCCAAGGACACATGTATAATTTTTCTAGCCATTTTGGTGAACTGGAGCATGTATTTGTAGTTCAGATTTGAATTATGGACATTAAATGCCTAGGAAACTCAATTAGTGTATAAAAAGGCCAAACGAACCCTGAATAAGTTCAAATTTTAGCACGGATATCCTGTCGTTCCATGTTACCCGTAGAAGAAAATACAAGGCAAAAAGAGGCAGTGATTACGTTTCGCACACAAGGGGGACACGTTTCCCTATCGGAACCACGAGGCTTCTTTGAGAGAAGCTCCGGTTTGTAAGAGGCTTGTAACAAAACTTGCGCCACAATGGACGAAAAAAATTCCTCGACATATAAGTGCGATGTCGTGACACCATGGCAGGTTTCACGATTTTCGGCTTAGTTTTGGATTTACGGGGATTTAAAAACTGAGATTCTTCTCACGAAATGTTTTCAAATAGCACACGGTTCACTCACGAAAGCCGATATTCAATGAAAACTTCGTGGAAACCATATTTTAAAGTTTCATAAAAATCTGGAAAAAAATGTGGGTTGTTAAGAAGGTGATGTTTTATTGCGACACAAAATTTCAAGTTGAAAAACATTACGAGATGTGAGCTATGAAAAAGATAAATTCCACCCTGAATAGTGACATTACAATTCGGCACTATTCAACACTGATTTTTTCTATTTCATAGCTCACATCTCGTAATGTGTTTCAACTTGAAATTTTGTGTGGCAATAAAACATCATCCTCTTAACATCCCGCATTTTTTTGAAACTTCAAAACATCTTTTTCTCGTGGTTTTCACCGGTTTCCACCGAATTTTGGTTTCCGAATGATACCCCCCGCTGTGCGCGCGATCTGAGTCATGCGTTCTGACTGGCCAGAACACAAACCCCACGAATCGTACGTGTGCACCGTTGGATGCTCCCAGATCGAATGGCAACCCTAAGCCCTTTCGACAGCACATGCAGTACATGGGTAAGCACTGTGCGCATGCGTCGTGTAGCTCACGCTTCCTTCTCTACTAGGTTTTCATTCAAAATAGGCTACCGTTTCTCGCCACTCCTCTCATCGGTTTCCCGCCTCTTCTGCCAGATATGCATGATGTGGATGTTTGTTTAATTCTTAAAGTTCGTCTCATCCAAAATCAATTAGTTTTATAAAAAACTATTCTAAGATTCATGGAATTGTGCATTGTAAAAGTAAAAACAAAAAGGGACAATTCATTTAGAAAAAAAAGGTTTGGGCAATTAAGATACGGAAGATTCTAGAGAACAAAGGAGAAGTGCTTGTGTTTTGAGGTTTGTGCATTATGCTTAAGTTCAACCATGGAGTCTTCTAGATTGTACATGTGGCAGAATCTGGTGGAATGTAGACGATATCCAACGGCCAGTAGTGCTTGGATTTGCCATCTGCGTACCGTCGGATTGGCTTCATCCGACGAGCAACTTTCAAAGTTATTCGCACACTATATAGGTGTATAGATTTATAAATATATATATAGATGTGTCCCATGCTAGACAAAATAAAGTTTGAGCGCATGCGTGGGACGACCCACCCCCCCTCGCCGCCGCCTCGAAGTTGGGAAACTGACATCATAGGTATTGAACCAGGCTTGGAGTCGGGTACGGTGTTCGGTTTGTAATGTAGTTGGCGTGGCCCATCGAAGTTGTGCATTTGGGATTTAAACACATCATACACCATCGTACCCATACATATTTTTGGGCCGCATGCAGTGTATATGGGGTCTTCTGATCGACCATGTCTCCCTTGTGCGCTTTTTTGTGATGACACGGATATCTATGGGCTCCCCGAGTGTATATATATCATCCCTTTGACCGATAATGAGGGGTATGTGTTGGCCATGAATGGATTCCTCCTAGTTCGTGTTAGGGCCGGTCACCGTCAAATGTCTGTCAACCAAAGCTCGAGCTCATGCGTTGTCAGGATTCCCTCCCAGATGCTCGGATTGCTGGGTTCGACCTACATAAAACCCTGTGTACGTATCTCGTCCTTAACTACCTTGCCTTCATGGTTGTTGTCTGTATCGAGAGGTAGGCACCACATCTAAACTGTACATTATTCTATATTGAAAACACACATCACCCCTTCCCAACGTACATCATTTTGGGCCGCATGCAAGAGGTGCTGGTTTTGTGGTCCCTCTCGTGCGATTTTTATGATGGTTCAATCTATTGGCCCAAGCGGTTTATCGACAACAACAACTGTCATTTGACCAAACGAAAGATTCATTGGTCCGTCTTATGGTAGGTCATGGCGACATGCATGTATGACCAAATTATCGATCATTACGTGCATCCGCCACGCTGACACGAAGTGGGAGGTGGTGGTGCAAGCATCCTAGCTAGGTACGACATTATGTCATTATATATATCCTAGCTAGGTGGTTGTTAAGGTGCTTTCGGGTTTGCGAGGCAGGTGCCACCAAAGTTATGCATTGTGTATTTAAAGTTTTAAACATCCCCAATATCCATACATATATTTGGCCACTTCAAGGTGGTTCTTGATTTCTGGCCCCTCTCATCGATCTTCAACGACACGCCCAACCGTGGGCCCGCGGGGTCAAAGTTGTGCATTGGAATTTTGAACATCACAGACCACCCTTTTCACCCATATATATTTGGGCCACATGCTGGTGTGGTTGTCTTTTGACCCTCTCTAACGTTATTTTTTGCTGAAAAGACTCTGATGACCCTCAACGGACACGGGGTATAATATCTTAACCGTGTGCGATACAAGTGCGATGTGAATCACCAAGACTGCGCAAGCGCGAGCAAATTAAGGTGGAGGTACTGGCTCAACCGTGTGCGATGCAAGTGCACTGAAATCACCACGACCGCGCAAGCACGAGCAAATTAAGGTGGAGGTACTGGCTTAACTGTGTGCGATGCAAGTGCGCTGAAATCACCACGACCGCGCAAGCGCGAGCAAATTAAGGTGGAGGTACTGGCTCAACCGTGTGCGATGCAAGTGCACTGAAATCACCACGACCACGCAAGCACGAGCAAATTATGGTGGAGGTACTGGCTCAACCGTGTGCGATGCAAGTGCGCTGAAATCACCACGACCGCGCAAGCGCGAGCAAATTAAGGTGGAGGTACTGGCTCAAATGTGTGCGATGCAAGTGCGCTGAAATCACCACGACCGCGCAAGCGCGAGCAAAGGGTGGAGGTACTGGCTCAACCGTGTGCGATGCAGGTGCGCTGAAATCACCACGACCACGCAAGCGCGAGCAAAGGGTGGAGGTACTGGCTTAACCGTGTGCGATGCAAGTGCGCTGTAAAACCACCACCTGTGCAAGCTAAAGGCGGGTAAGTTTATTTGGAAATTAGGACGAACCGTGTGCGATAGACCAGCTAGCTAGAAATATAAAAAACAAACTACCCGCCTTGAGCGTTGCAAAAATCGGCGGATCTGCGCCACTTTTCCTTATTATGATACACGCATATTGTTATTGGACCGTGCGCGATCTTGGGCACTCCCGCCCCGCATCAATTCCTTTACCAAAATTTTAGTAGCCGTCGTACTTCAACCGTCGCCCACACTCCTCCAACACCGACCTTATAGTAAAATTGCAGTAGCCGAGGCATTTGAACCGTCGCCCTCCCTCGTCCACCACCATCTCCACCCACCATTACTAAAATTTTCAGTAGCCGCGGCGTATCCTCAAACACCACCCCCCTCCACAGTCCCCCACCCGCCCCTCCCCCCTCGAACCCTAGCTCACGGCCGGCGCCGCCGCTGCCGCCAACCTTGCCGGTCTGCCCGTTCCTCCTAGCTTAGATAACAAAGTTCAGGTTACACAGCGATTCCCATACCGTCGCCCCACTCCGCTGAGTTTTTAGATGAGGCCTGCGGTGTCCCTCCCCGCCAGATCCACATCCCCTGCTCCAGAATGTTGCAGCCTAAGCTCGACCACGTATCCCGGGGAGCCCGACGAGCATTCGGCCAAGAAGATGTTTATCATGGCCTCTCCGGCGGACGTTGGCGAGGTGGCCGCCGTTCGCCCCGACCTGTCGATCCCGGAGCAACACGTCGCCGCGGAAGCCGGCGAAGACGTTGACTACGTTGCCATGCCGAAGGTTTCATGTCAGCGGGCTAGCGTATTACTGTATCTCGGGAAAGCTGGCTACGACATCAAGCTCGTCCACACCAACGGATTCACACAGGCCATGTCACAGGTTAAGTGGTCCATCCCCAACCCCTCTGGTTCAACCGTCGTCGATCTCTTCGATGGCCCTGCCGCTGATCTCCTCCGCCAAGCGGTCAAGGATTTGCGAGCTTTATACGCCATCGAGCCCATTTTGTCACTTCTGAAGGACACGTTCTACGGCACCGGCTTGGGATACTCAATTGCCAAGTCAGATCTCATCGACCACGACCACAAGGAGGGCACCCACGAAGGTTCTTCCAAGGTGAAACAGCCCATCTGTGACATCAGAGAGCGCACCATGGGTTTGTGCTCTTCCTACTGGAAGGATCCCGTCCATGAAATGTGAGGCAACATTCTATCAACAAATCTTACCTTTTCTAGCTTCCAACCCGTACCCTTTGTTGTAGTAGCATTTGCCGTGCGGTGCTTTAACCGTGCCGTGTTTAATTATTTCAGTTATGCAAAAATGTATTGTTCAATAGGTTTATGTGATGTTTGAGTATGAATTGTCCACTTTGGTTTCACGAATGGCTATATTTGGTTGTTTATAGTGAGTAGATGCCTTGTTTACCTGTATTTGGTTGTTAGGTTGGTTGGAGTGAGCATTTTTTTCAGTTATCGAGTAGATGCCTTGTTTACCTGTATTTGGTTCTTAGTTTGGTTGCAGTGAGTATTTGTCCAGTTATCAAGTAGATGCCTTGTTTATCTGTATTTGGTTGTTAGGTTGCTTTTTTAGCATTTATCCAGTTATCAAGCAGATGCCTTGTTTATCTGTATTTGGTTGTTAGGTTGCTTTTTTAGCATTTTTCCAGTTATCAAGTAGATGCCTTGTTTATCTTTATCTGCTTGTTAGGTTGGTTGCAGTGAGCATTTGTCCAGTTTTCAAGCATATGCCCTGTTTATCTGTATTTGCTTGTTAGGTTGGTTGTAGTGAGACTCTGTCCAGTTTTCAATGGCTATATTTGGTTGTTATACTGGTCATTTATGCCTTGTTTATTTCAGTCATTCACAATGTGTTTTTTCGACTATACACAGTAGGGCAAAACCCCACTACAATTTTTATATTATTAATAAAACAAGGAGTATACAAACATACAAGGCTTGAGATAAGCCCTAAAGAAACAAAAAAAGCCTACTAGACCAAAAAGAAAATTACATTAATTACAGGACAAGACTGTCCAACCAAGAAAAGAATGAAGATGCAAACTTCTCCTTAATTCTGAATTTGAGCAGGTGGAGCTCTGAGAGGAAGATGGGGATGTTTTTGAATGTCTTATCATTCCTGATGATCCAAATGGCCCATGATGCAATGATAATGATCTCCATAGAAAAAGGTTGCTGTAGATTACCCCTTAAGTCTGGAAGAGCTTCCATGATGGTTAGATTTCTTTGTCTGTTGGGGCATAGGGTGTCCCAACAAGCAGAAGCGAAAGGACAAGTCCAAAACAAGTGTTGCAGAGTTTCTTCTTGCTGACAGCTGAGAGTAGCACAATTGTAGTTGTCAAGATGAAAAGTTTTCCTCCTAAGCAAATTCTTGGTATTGAGCCTATCATGCAGAAGTCTCCAAAAGAAGACCTTGTGTTTTGGCTGGCAAGAACTCTTCCAAATCCAGTTGAACTGTGCTGGAACAATTTTGACTCATTCACAATGTGTTGTTCATTATGTGCAAGTCGGAACTATGCCGCTCGACTACATCAATACCAGTTTGAACGGCTATATTTGGTTCCAGTTATTCCTAGTGTAGTTAACACATGCCCTTTATTTCAGTTTTACACATTTATCCAGTGTGATGTTTAAGCATTACCTACATTCTATTCATTTTCAACAGTACCAGTTTGAATTGTAATATTTGATGGCTATTAAGCCTGCTGTCGGTAACATTGCCTTCCATTTTATATCTGCTTTAAGAGCATGCTGAAACCAACACATTCAAGCTATCATTTGGAGATGATGTTGTATACCCTTGCTATATTTGTTTGATGTTAAGATTGTTGTACGTATCATGCCTTTCCACTACTTATGTAGGACAACAACGGGAGTGGCCACCATTTTCCGCCGAGGTTAGCTTCATCCCTCGGCTTGTACTCCCCCCGTCGTTCCATAATGTAGTGCATATAGATCCAGGCCTGGACACTACTTAGCTTATAATATTGAGTTGTTGCTTGTAGGTACATATGCCCTTGGCAAGGATCCATGCATCGACCCTTTTTGCATATGGGGCAATGAGATATTGATGAACAAGCATCAAGTGAGGAAACTGATAAGGATTATTAGCAAAAAGATACAAATGGTGGCAAGAAAATTATTTATTTATGCTCTATCCAACACAACAGTGAGCTATAGGATGGTAACTACAAACTCTGCGGCCTTCTCTTTTTACTGCCCATAATGAGTTGTTAGACAACAATGTCTGAATCTTTTTCATTCCCAGTGGTTCCTGAAGTAGTTCACTCAAGATTACCTCGCAAAGTACATGATTGGTGGACACGCAATGAAGGTTAAAATATTTCATCCAGACTACAATGAGCATCGAGAAGTCCTAGTGAAGACAGTGAAGGATGGACGGGAAGCCATCACAAGGGGTTGGCCTAGAGTCGTGCGTGCATTAGCATGGTGGAGGGCACAATATGGGCATCCCGCTTCACCTTCTCCAGAAACCAGAATGTCTTTCGCCTCTCTCTTTACAATCTTTCGTACAACTGTGGTTCATCATTCTTTACTTGGTGCTTATGTAGTTCTTCAATATATGTACCCGTGCATCGAATTATGGATTCGTGGTTGAACCTATATTTGTAATAAACATGGTTGGATATGAAATAAGTGATTGCCTACTTTCAAATTCAAAACATGTGATTATTAAATTAGGGATTAATTAGGGATTACACTGCACACGGTTTGTGAGCGAAACGTCCGCGATATACGTGGAGATTTGAAACGTTTCTAGGATCCACTACGTGTGTGATCAATCTCCACGGCACACACGACTTTCTCTTGAAAACTGTTTGCGTTAGGCCACCTTGCGCAAATGTTTACCACATAAAAAGTGTGTGTGATGGACAACCTTTGCCACACGGTTTCTTCTACGCATCGTGTGTGATGCATTCAATAAGGCAAACGATAAAATTATTAATATTGTGTGCAATGGCAACGCTATCACAAACGATTTAACTGGAAAAATTGCATGTGATGTACCTGTGAACGGAAATGTTTTCCCTGGAGCGACTGTGAGGGATGTACATACGAACGGAACGTTTACCAAGGACTGACTATGTGGGATGTACTTGCGACCGAAAACAATTTCGCCGTATAATTGCATTTTTTAGTTCTACTGTACATATTTCCGTATTTGAGAGCTCGCCGGTCGCACACGACCACATTTTGCCGAGCGTGTGTGCCAGGAGGGCATATCCCCGACGGTTTCTGGGTCGTGTGGGAAGGACCCCCCTATCGCCCACACTCACTTGGCGACGGTTCCAAACGCCGTCGCGGAAAGGGGTTAAAAACCGTTTGTTTAGCACCGACGCGTACCAGTGCTCGGATCAATGGTAACATGAACGAAGGAGATGATGTTTACCCGAGTTTGGGACCTCTCTATGGAGGTAAAACCCTATGTCCCGCTCTTGTTTATATTGATAATGGTTTATCGAGTATAAGCTTGATCTACCTCGAGATCTAAGGAGAAACCTAACTCTAGGGCTAGGCGACGGTAATTGTGTTGAGATCCCCTATACGGGCAAAACCCTTTTGCTTATATACACGCTAGGTAGGGCATCTAGGGTTACATGGTCGGTATCCAGGGGCACGCATGGAGGCGGTAGGAGATGTTTTGGAGTATACGTCAAGTCTTCGGCAGATGCAGTCTTGATCACATCCAGGCGTGTAGCTTCCGGAGTCCATCCAATGGAGAATGAGGCCTACAGGCCCAACCCAAGGACTATGGGCCGACTAGGTTGGCACCCCCTAGTCCAGGACACTGTCAGGGATGCCGGAACATGTCAATGAGAAAGAAAAACGAAACCGGTAACGAGGTGACAGGTATAGTGAGCATGTATATGACTCAAGAGGATATCGACCTCGGGTTTTCTAAAGTATCGCGAAGCAAAGGGAATAGCACATGATAACAAAATTTTCACTCAAATTTCTTTCATGTACTCATAGGGATCGATATGGACGTCCATGGTTCTGTTATCGGTCATCGAACAAAAGGGGGTTTTGTTCATGTCTATGTTTTACCGAACCTACAGGGTCACAAGCTTAAGGTAATCACACTTTGATAAGTGTTTCGATAGTATAGGAGTAATGAGGAAATATTTATGAAATAGTTTTGATAGGAACTAGATGCGTTTCGGGGTCACCAGAAGGGTTTTCGGGTTTCTCGTGTAATACCGGGTATTACCGATAAATAATATATAGGCGGGAAATATTTCCGATGATGTTAAATTAATATTAAAAGTCTCTTATACTAGTTAGGAGGCTTTATATTTATTTTAGTATCAACGGGCCTTAAAAGGCCATGTGGTGAAAAGCATATTGGGCCACTTGGGCCCATAAGGGGAGGCACCCCCTTTTCCTCGTGGAGAAGGAAAGGGGAGGTCGAATTGGAGGGGCACTGCCTTTCCTCATGGACGACGCAAGGGTGAAGATTCTTCCCCCCTGTGGCTCCTCCTCCTCTCCCTCCAACCTATATATATTAGAGGTTTAGGGCACTTTGAATACACAAGTGTTAAGAGTCTCCTCTAGCTCTCTATTTCTAGTTCTAGTTGATCCAATTAGAGCTAGATCTAGATCCTCTAATCCTAAAGCCCAGTGTGGTTCTAACCTCCTCCCTCTAATTCTCCGGTGACGATTAGCTCTAAATGGTGAAGCGCTGGCGGATCGTGAAGATCGTATGCTTGCAATCTGTGGAGAGGTCGTGTTTTCGGTCTTTCGTTCGAGGGACTGTTCATGGACGGTTTGAGGGATCATTCATCTAGGGTTTGAGGGATTTAAAGTACGATATATACCGACTCGTCTTCTTCCGGTGCAACTTGGAGTCGATAACGATCCGATCCAAACCATTATTGCATCTTCATAGTGTTCCTGGTTGATCCTAGGGAGAATTTTTTTCTACTATGTTTCCTGACATCTGAGCCTAGTGATGATGATGTTATGATGATAATAATGTTGATAATGATACTCCACCTAATTATCATAATAAACATGATAATGAGGGAGAGATAGAACCTGAAGTTGAGCTTGATAACCTACCTCCTAAAAATAGAAGATATGATAATACAGATTTTGTTTCTAGGAAGCATGGTAGAGAAAGAGAACCATGGGTATGAAAACCCATTCCTTTTCCTAGTAAAGCTCTAATGTCTAAAGATGAGGATGCTTTTAATCATTTTGTTGAAAGTCTTAGACCTCTGTTTCCAAGTACCTTTGACTGATATTATGAAAATGCCTCCATATGCCAAATACATGAAAGATAATGTTACTAATAAGAGGGAAATTCCTAAGGTTGAAATTTCTACTATGATTGCAAATTATTATTTCAAGGGTAAAATTCCTGAAATGTTAGGAGATCTAGGGATACCTACTATACTATGCTCTATTAAGAACAATTATGTTAGAACTACCATATGTGATTTGGGAGCCGGTGTTAGTGTTATGCCCCTTTCTCTTTACAAAAGACTTGGTTTGAATAAGTTGATGCCCACTGAAATTTCTTTGCAAGTAGCTGACAAGTCTACAACTATTCATGCTGGTGTTTGTGAGGATGTTCCGGTTGTGGTTGCTAATGTTACGATCTTAACGGACTTTGTTATTCTTGATATGACCAAAGACGATAATATGTCAGTTCTTGGAAGAACTTTTCTCAACACTGGAGGCGCTGCTATTGATTGTAATAAAAGAAAATTCACTTTTCATGTCAATGTCAATGAGCATATGGTTTATTTCCCAAGAAAGCCAATTAAGGGAAATAATCTCAATTCTATTAAAAAAATTATGACTATTACTATAGGAGACTTTGAATTCCTCTTTTGGTTCCTGAAAATAAATATCAAACTATTAGGTTTGGAACAATTCACATCCAAGTTGAGGTAACTTAGTGCTATACAAAAATTCTTCGGTTTATGTCACTCAAAAATAGTTTGTTAACAAGACTTGATCAACCTTGTTAACGGATTATTTTTTAGGAGCATATGGTCGATGAATTCCGTAGGCACAACTTTCTGCAACTTCACTTTACCCTTTGTTATTATTAGTTTTAATAAAGTTTAAATAATCTAGAATACCATGTTTAGCTTGTTTTCTGAGTTTTCTATGCAATAAAATTGTGTGAGAATAAAAGTTCTCATAATGCCTTGAAAATTTAACATGAATTTTTTCTAGATAAATAAGAATTTTTTGACACCGAACACACCCAAGGGGGGTACGCCTGCTGGCCACAAGCCAACATGGCACGGCCACCCCCTAGGCACACCCATGTGGCTTGTGGAGCCCACAAGCACCCAGTCTTCTTCCACCTCTAGAAAAATTTGTTCTTGCTTCATAGCCCGAGTTCTTACTCATTTGTGGACAAATTTTGATCTCTTTGCTCGGGGCTATGTTTCCGAAACTTTTCGGCAGAATTCCTCCTTGGTATGTGACTCCTCCATTGGTCCAATTAGTTTTTGTTCTAGTGGTTTATAATTTGCTTATTTGCTGCTTTAGGTGAGCATGAATATGAGCTTTCATGTTGAATTTACTTGGTCCTAAGTAGTTTTGATGGATGATATAGCCTCTAGGCACTTGTGAGAGTCGTTGCTATCAATTATATTGAGTTTTGTTTACTTCTTATGAGTTATCTAAAAATTTCAAAAAAAGAGAAATGTTTAGAGGGATGCTCTCAGGAGGCTCCTCAAGCCATAGAATGGCAAGGCATGCGTATCATGAGCCCGGAGATGGCTGTCTGCGGGGTGCTGAAGTGAAAGCTTGTCAATGGCCATGTGAGACTTTCATGATTGGTGCCGGCATTAAACAATAATTTGACTAATTTAAAAAATGTCCATTTGACCAATTTTCTCATGTATAAGTGTACTCAATACTATCATCTCACTAATACTTACGTGTTTTTTTAAAATACACTCCCTCCGTTCCTATATGTAAGGTGTATTGTTTTTGGCACGGTGACCAAGGCACATAATTATATACAAGTTAGGAAGAAATTACCCTTGAACAAATTTGTTTCTTAGTGGAAAGTAAATCAGTTAGTCCAGGAAACTAAGAGATACATGCAATCGAAAAAGACATACTTTACTTCTTTTGCTAAAAAGAGAGATACAGACAATCAGGAGAGAGATACTTTCTTTTTCTAAAGGGCTGACATGGGAATTATGAGGAATTAGAAGAAATGCACCTTACATTTTGGAATTTTATCAAAAAACAAATACACCTTATATAAAGGAACGGAGGGAGTATATCACATCATACTGCAACCCGAGTTGTTTTCTGTTTATATGAGAAGTCTTATAGTACGTATCTTAATAAGTTTTTCCATGCCTGCAAGATCCCATTTTGGGGTACCTTTAATGAGCCTCATAAAATAGATTATGAGGAATTTCTTAGAAGCATTTGCTAGGGGGAAACTAGAGGGGTATCTCAAGGTATAATTGGGAGCATTCAGTTTCCTGATGTTCACTTCTTTACTCTATTCATAGGAAGATGTTTAACTTGTAAACATGATCCAATTGCTACTTGTGCCCCTCATCTAAGCATCCGTAGTTGTGCCTTGCATGGTGACAAAACCTTTAATATGGGTGCGGTGTTGCACGCCATCTAGGTAGGAATGCTGGTGATGGTGATTTTTATAGAGTAATTTATGCTTCTTGTATAGTTTCTCATGTTAGAGTGTCCATTAATTTCAATGATCGTGAATTGCCTACTAGTTTCCTATATTTTGAGGCTATACAACGTCATAAATTGATTGCACGCGAGACAAATGAGTATCAATACAGGCTAACCTTTGATATGTATGATGGTGTTTCTATTACCCTGCCTACTCCTGCTTTATTTGACTACCAGACCAACTAGAGATTCTCTGTTACATTGGAGGAAGCCAGGGCGCAACAGGCAACAGAGGAAGCCGATCGTCGTGCAGCAGCTAAGGCATTGAGTGCCAGTCAAAGTTACCATTATGAGTTATATCCGTAGTATCAGTGATGGTAACTAAGTTAGGCCAGAAGGCTAAGCTTGGGGGAGTATGTATTCTCATCAAGATTCCACTTATGTTATCACACTCATTACACTTGTCGGTATTCATCATTTTCCTTGTGTATCCATGTATTCTTTTATTTGTTTTCTTTTGTGTGTTTATAAAATTTTGAAAACCCAAAAAATATTTCTCGCTTCTTTTCGTTTCCTTCATTTGTTTGTGAGTTTGTTTTATTAGAAGAGAATCAAAAAATATTTCCTGTTTCTTCTTTCTTTGTTTGTTTGGAGTTCTTCAGTGTTAATATTTTATCGCTTTTTCATTTTTCTTTCTTATTTTTGCTTCCTTCATAAAAACTAAAAACTCCAAAAGTATTTCAGCATGTTTCTCCGAATTTCTTTTCTTCAGTCGTAATAAGGAGAAGACACCCAAAATAATTTCTAGCTGGCTCTCATGTGGTTTATTATTGATCTAATGAAAAACCGAATATTTCCTTCTCTTCTCATCTGTACATAGTTCTTGCAGGTTTTAGCTTAGTCCATGACACACTTGCACTATTATATTATCCCACATCATTCGGTCGTGCAAGTGAAAGGCAGTAATGGCGATAATTTGATGAAGTGATCATGGTGAAGAAAGGCTGGTATGAACCCTACTTGTTTTTGTTCTTGTAAATATATTCACCTTAGTAAATTCAGCCTATTATAAGTGAACATGTGTATGATGATGATTAGAACTCGTAGTTTCTCATGCCATGCTTAAGTAGCTTGGAGTGGATAATATGTTATCTCGTATGTCAACATGCATCAAATTGATCATGATTTAGTATGTTAGGATGGTATCCTTTGAAGAATTCAAGTGGTTTGACGTGGTACATGTTCACACATGTAATTGATTCAAACCCAGTATTGGCTCTACGGTATTTATGTTTAGGGTGTACATATCCTCCTCATGCCCGTGTTAAATGTTAATTATTCAAAATGCATGATTATGACCATTGTCGCTCTTTGTTGGTCGCTTCCTAGTATTTTGCTAGCCTTCGTCTGTACTAAGCGGAAATGCTACCTGTGCATCCAAAATTCCGACACAAAAGTTATGCCATAAGAGTCCACCATATCTACCTATATACGATATTACCCTTTCTTTCCAACTAAATTTTTATGTGTCATCTCTAATCCTCAAATGAATATCTGTTTTGTGTGCACGTACCGCTCATCGAGCGATGGGGTAGTCGATATCTTCCATGCTAAATGTGTTTTACTCACGATGAGAGTGTATTCACTCGTCCATCTTGAGGGAGGCTAATAGCTAGGATGCCCAATCCTGCATTAGTTTTTAGAAATGCTCCCCCCAGGACAGTTGATTGTTGGTAGGCACCCGAGGATTTGGCTAGCCATGGTTTGTGTTAGTATGGTGGAGGGGGAGTAAAACATTTTGCATGGGTACCGCCATTAATGTGTTTAGCATGTAAGATATTTGAAACTTTGTGGTAAATCGTTGACAGGAAAAGTACACCTCTCAAAATATAGTTATCTCTGTTTAAGCAATGAGCTATGGCACGTAAGAAAATCTCTGCTTCCCTCTGCGAATGGCCTATCTTTTAGAAAATTTTGTTGAGTCATCACCTTCTCATTCAAGCACAAACTTTTAGAGCGCTATTGTCATTCTTTGTGTAACATGCATTTGGTCTAATTAGTATTGGGTGTGAGCATGACTGGATGTCCTCTACCCTGAATTACAACGTTTAGTCGCTACTTGAACTTTGGAGGTGCTCTGCATTTATGTTTTGTGGTCATACCACTCTATCATAATATATCATGGTTATTTTGACAAAGTTTTGATATTTGAGATATATTATTATTGTTCCCTAATTGATTATGTCATTGGGATGAGTAAATGTGGATTTGAAGTGTTATCATATATGTGGTTAGTTCATCATCTTTGTTGGAAACATGATTACTAGTTAAGCTTATATACTGCAATAAAAGCAAATGAGTTTGTAAAAGTTTTTCTTTATCATTTTTAGTTTATCAACTGAATTGCTTGAGCACAAGCAATGAGTTAATCTTGGCGGAGTTGACACGTCTCCATCGTATCTACCTTTTCAAACACTTATGCTCTCATTTTGGACTCTAATTTGCATTATTTGAATGAATAACCCAGACTGATGTTGTTTTCAGCAGAACTACCTTGGTATTATTTTTGTGCAGAAATAAAAGTTCTTAGAATTGGACAAAATTTTACGGACATTTTTTATGGAATAAATAAAAATTACTAGCGCAAAGAAGTACCAAAGGGGGGCCACCCATGGCCCACAAGCCAGGGGGATGCATTGTGGTGACTTGTGGGCCCCACACACCTCCAACTGACCTAATTCCAAGCCTATATATTCCGTCTTCCCAAGAAAAAAACCAAAGAGAAAGTTTCATCATGTTTTACGATACGGAGCCGCCGCCACCTCTTGCTCTTTATCGGGTCCCTAATCTAGAGTCTGTTCAAAATTCCAGAGGGAGAGATTCGTTGTCGTCGTCATCATCAAACTCTCTCCATCAACAATTCCATGATGCTCACCATCATTAGTGAGTAATTATTTTGTAGGAATATTGGACGGTGATGGAGATGGATGGGATTCCTTATGTAACCGAGTCAATTTATTAGGGCTTGATCTCTAGTATCCACTATGTTCTGAGATTGATGTTGGACTTTGCTATGCTTAATGCTCTTCACTAGGGCCCGAGTGCCTTAATATCAGATCTGAACACTTATGCTTTCATGAATATATTTGAGATGTTGATCTTACCTACAAGTTGTATGCACCTGTTAAAATCGGTCTGAACGTTAGACCCCCAACGTGACCATGAATTGGGATATTGACGGGGATGACTTTAACTTGCAGAATTCGTGTATTCACTATTTGTCAATGCTTTATTTTGGTTCTCTATTAAAAGGAGTGCCTTAATTACCCTTAGTTTCCATTAGGATCCCGCTGGCATAGGAGGGTAGGACAAAAGATGTTATGCAAGTTCTTATCGCAAACACGTAGGACTAAATACGAAATACATGCCTACATATGGTTGATGAATAGGAGCTATTGTGTGTCGCTCCAGGTTGTGATTGTTACATATTGAATCTCATCTAAATATCCATCGCTACTCCATGCATACACTTTAATGCTATTGCCTTTGCTCAAGTTACTATTACTCTGCTAGTTACAATTTTGCTACTACTGTCGTTACTGCTACTGTTACTTTGCTATCACTATTTTCATATTATTGTGGTACTAATAAATTGTTGTAAGGAAGTGATTCTCAGATGTGGTTGAATTGACAACTCAACTGCTAAGGCTTATAAATACTCTTTGGCTCCCCTTGTGTCGAATCAATAAATTTGGATGAAATACTACCCTCGAAGACTGTTACGATCCCCATACTTGTGGGTCATCAACCAGCAGCCGCAGTAGTGGCCCCGTTTCCTCACAAAGGCCTCTCCGACGGACGAATAATTCGTCTGTAAGATGGAGATCATGAGAGATTGATCGCTCCATTAGATGGGCCCGGCGCCACCATCGCCGACACACGTCAATGAGGAGCCACAGTCCCCGTCGCGCGTCCACGTGAAGCGGGGGCCGGCGTCCCCACTACGGCATGTCACAGAGGAACCCACCTCCCCGCCACGCAATGCGGCCTCCACGTCAGAGGCCGCGTCAAGGAGGAGCCCGCGTCCCCCAGCCCGTTCGCCGTATCAAGGACGAGCATGTGTCACCCCCAGCGCACGGTCAGTATGCCCGCATTGATGGGCCCGTGTCATTGTAAAGGAGGAGGTCCCCCGCGATCCCGAAGTCGCGGGGCCGCATCCTCCACTACCTTGGAGGAGAGGGTTACGATGGTCCCTCGGGCTCGAGGGCCATCATGTCCGAGGAGGAGCGCGTGGCGAGGCAACATGCACGGTGGCCGTGTCAAGGAGGAGCCCGCGTCCCCAAGCGCGTCCGCCGTATCAAGGACGAGCATGCGTCACCCCCAGCGCACGGTCAGTATGCCTGCATTGATGGGCCCGTGTCATTGTAAAGGAGGAGGTTCCCCCGCGACCCCGAAGGCGCGGGGCCACATCCTCCACTACCTCGGAGGAGAGGGTTTACGACGGTCCCTCGGGCTCAAGGGCCATCATGTCCAAGGAGGAGCGCGTGGCGAGGCAACATGCATGATGGCAGCGTCAAGGAGGAGCCCGCGTCCCCAGCGCGTCCGCCGTATCAAGGACGAGCGTGCGTCACCCCCAGCGCACGGTCAGTATGCCCGCATTGATGGGCCCATGTCGTTGTAAAGGAGGTGCCCCCGCGATCCCGAAGGCGCGGGCCACATCCTCCACTACCTCGGAGGAGAGGGTTTACGACGGTCCCTCGGGCTCGAGGGCCATCATGTCCGAGGAGGAGCGCGTGGCGAGGAAACATGCACGGTACGACCGGCTCAACGCCGCTCGTGGCTCCGCGTTCGCCAAGTCCGACACTGCGCCAGAATGGGCCTGCAATGACCCGAACCTCACCGCCGCGTGGGCCCTCGACTGCTCCGTCACCACTACGGAATGGCCGCTTGCCATCGCCGCCGCCTTGATGTGGAGCTCACCAAGATCAATGAGGAGTGGTCGTTTAGCGACTCCTCTGCCAACCCCGACACAGGCAAGGCTGTCGTCAGAGCTCCGCGGGCGCCATCTGCTTTGGCCACGGCGGCTCTGCACCGCGCAGTAGGAGGCCCATCGGCTCCTCCGCCATGCTAGCAACTGCCGGGCAAGGCTGCGCGGCCCTCCGGCGCCCTTCCGCTGTTGGAGGGACATCGATGACGACAACGACGACCATGATGGCAGCGACACGAACGGAGCGACAGGGCAGGGCGGCTACGCGTATGAGGTGGTCATCCGATATAGGGTTTAGGAAATTCTTTCTAGTTTTTAGTAGTCAAAATATCGACTGTTTTATGTGAATTATGTTCGAACTTTAATGAAATCTGCCGTGTTTGATGAATTTCCTCTGGTTTAATTGAACTATGGTCGGCTCTTGCATTCCGTCCGCGGACTGGCCCTAGTCCACGAACGGATGCGGAAGAAAATTCAAGGGTACTTCGGAGCTGTTTGGTGATCCATTAGCTTCACCAAATTTAAGGATCTGCAGAGCAGCTATTCCCTGTTTCGGGATTTTTAACTTGCGCTCTGCCAGCTCCTGGAGCGAGAGTGTGGAGCGGAGGAGGGCCAAACAGGCCCTTCTTTTCCCAAAGAAAAAGAACAGGCGCTCCTGCAGGTGAGGTGGCCGTGGCCAACCCATGGATCTATACCCACCTTACCAGCATGGGAGCAGTGGGCCGCCACAAGCCAGCTTAGCTATTGATTCGTATCATATCATGCCACCCTCCGTTGAATTTCCTCCGTTTGCTTCTTCTCTCTAACAGCACCAGCTAAAGCCATCATCCATCCATGAGGGCCAGATCGCTGCCGTCCTTCTGCCTCCACCGGATCAGGTCCGACTGGACCGCCACGGCACCTCCACCGATATGCGCCAAGGAGGCCTCCGTTGATGGCCGGGACGAGGGCAACGATGGCGTGCCAGAGGAGAAAGAAAAGGAGAAGGAGAAGGATTCTGCTGCTGCGGTGGGGAGGAAGGTGATGGTGGTGACCGACGGTGGCGGCGAAGAGGCCCGGACGGCGCTGCAATGGGCGCTCTCGCACTCCGTCCGGCGGTCCGATACCGTGGTCCTCCTCGATGCTGTCCAGAGCACCGGCAAGAACCGTAAGTTGGCCAAGTACAAATCTAGGCCGCGCTTGCTGACACCTTACACATACAAATTAAATATCTCCAAATCAGTTATAATGTGTATGCTGTTAAGGTACATATTTGTAAATGTTTAGAAAATCTTGCTTGTCTGATGCTAGGAGATGATCTAAGAGGGTATCAGCCCTTGGAGGCCATGAGGAGCATTTGCCATGCTAAAAGACCAGAGGTACCCAAAAAATTGTGTCTGCTCTTGCTCTTGCTTTTTGTCTTGGTAGTGTTTCTTTGACTAAAAATGCCCTTAAATCAAGTACGATTCACAATCTCATTGTGCTTAAATTTTAAGTAGAGCAAACTGAGACACCATTTACAGAAGTAGAACATCAATAGAACACTACATGCGACAACAAGATTAAGATTTTATCTTTGCATCCTACAACCAGTGAACACCAGTTTTGTCGCAAAACAACAACAAAAAACGGTGAACACCAGTTCACATCTAATCTCCATGGTGACTGATAAGGGACACATCTCATTCCTTCTAGAGCTAACTAGTAGTAACATGGCTGGTTCCCCGCCAAAAATAATGATATCCATGGTCTTGCATGTTAATTAGCATCATTAGAGCATCTACAACCGGACCTCTCAAACCCGTCTCATACGTCCAGGCGGGTGGACCGGTCACTGCCCGGTCACGATTTGTTGACCCAGACGGGCCTCTCAAAAGGCTCTCAAACGCCCGGGCTGACCGGCACCCCCATATCCAGCCCAAATATGGGGCGGATATAGGGGCACCCGGGCACGCCCACCACGTTGGAACCGTCCCATGCTGGCCCACTTGACCCCACTTATATTCGACCCCATCCTCTCGCCGGAGCAAACCCTAGCCACTTCACATCACTCCCGTTCACTCCCCGCCACCCGAGCTCACCTCCGGCGGTTTGCGGCCTTCTCCGCCATGGCAGGCAGCGGATCGGACTTCGACCAGTCCTGATCCGTCGACGTCGACTGGGGTGTCGTCCTGTGTGGGTTGGAGGAGGCAATGGCAGTCCGCATTGCACTCGCCGCTCCCGGAAGGACAGCGCCGGTCGACGGATGGATCCGTCCGCCGCGATGCCATAGCGTCGGCTCACCGGATGCTCGCGTCCTCTGGTGCTGGATCCTCGTGGTCCCGGCCGGAACACCTCTCCTTCCCTATCACCGGTCGGGCAGAGTATGAGTCCCACCGGAAATGGGCGGCCCACCGTGGGAAGGAGAGGATAAGGGCCGCCGAGGCCCGTATCGTGACGGAAATGGCAGCGGCGGAGGCGGCTGATGCGGCGGTGCGGGCGGCCGCAGAGGAGGAAGCCATCCGTGCCCGTATTGTGAAGAAACGGCAGCAGAGGAACGCGCTCGGCCTCGCCCGTGAGCAGAATCGGGCGGTCCGTGCCATGGCCGGACTACCATCGAAGGAGGAGAAGGAGGACAGCGACAACGTGGACAACTCCGACGACGAGCAGATCCGGCTCGATCCGTACTGCGTCTTCGACCGGTACTTCACGAGAAGGACGGCAAGGGCACCGGCAAGGGCAAGTGCAGCCGTGGATGAACTTCACCATAGCCAAACATGTCCGTCCGACGGCATGTTTAGTGTAGTGTGATGGAGTAGCCAAACGATGCATGTGCGTTGACGTAGTTGCATGAGTTTGTATGAATTTAAGATATGGTAATTGAGGTGTCCGGATGTGGATTGAATTTTTTAAAAGGTGCCCGGTCAGTGTTCGTGACGGGCTAGATTTGACAAATGTAGGTATTGAACACATCGATGGTCCTCTTCTTTGGGACAAAGGAATTCGACATCGGCCGATGCATGCATTTCTACTTCCTTCTATTCATCCTTTTACTTGAAGATTGAGTTGGTTATCACGGCGAAATACGGCACCAAGTCTAGCGAGATGAAAATTGAGCATGTCGGCTGTCAGTCATATATACATATAACGAGCGGTCTTTACCGCTAAGACGTACATCTATGTATGCAGGTAATTAATTATCACTGGAAGGATTAGTTTTTCAAAATAGACCATTAGAAGAAGAAGAAAATCAGGTGACAGTAATAACCTTTAGAAGGCTGGAAATAGACTCTCCCTTCCTTTACTTTCCTTTATTCACTTATGATCATGATCCACTGGTAAGAAGTGTTAAATGATCCTTGCCAACAACCGTCTGCCGTCAAATATAAAAATGATAAATTAAGGAAACTAAATTTAAAAGTTTTTGTTTTCTTTTTAACTGGAGCTCCCTGAGATAATGCATTGTATAGCAAACAATACCACAAAGAAAAATCAATGGGACGTACTTACTGTCAATATCACAAAAGAAGATGCATGGGCAACACAAAATGGACAAAACGGGCCCTTATCTGAAACTTCAACACAAAGTGGCCCCAATCTAAAAAAATTCACGAAATGGCCCCTTTTACACGACGCCCGGAGCTAGGTCGCCATGCTAGATAGCATGATGCCCCGGGCTAGGGCATCATTGCTATTTGGCATGATGTCCTAGGCCGGGGCGCCATGCTACATGTCGTTACCATGGCGCCCTAGCCCGGGGTGTCATGCTCTCTAGCATGGCGTCCTAGCCCCGGGCGTCATGCAAAAGAGGGCAATTTCATAAAATATTTTCAGATTGGGATCATTTTGTGTTGAAGTTTCAGATTTTCGATAAAGGGCAATTTTATTATCTCAGAATGTAGCATCAAGGGGATACAAAACATTATGAGTAACACCCGGCCTCTGCATAACTGAGATGCACACAACCAAATTCAAAAGTCTGACAAAAAGCAACAGTAAAGTCCTATAGACCGACACTATGCCTATGTGGAAGGTGGTGGTGGATCGATCCGGAGGTTATGCTGCCACCCATGTTGGGAAAAAACCTCCGTAGCCACCTGCTTCAACCGCGTACACACCGCCTTGAACAGCGATTGGTGCTCCGATCGTTGTAGTATAGACCACGTATGAAGCGATTGCGTACAACGGAAAATAACCTACAGAGGAGAAGCATTTTTCCATTAAAAACCAAATCGTTTCTATATAGCCAGAGCGACCAAATTAAGGCGTACGCTCCCACCCTTATAAGCGCTTTAAACATATTTGGAATACCGTCCAACCAGTGACCAAATATATTGGGCCAAATTTGTTCATTTTCACCACAAATGCAAGCAAAGGCCACAACATGCGTCATCATCAAGGGGTGCACGCATTTCTTCCCAGGCAGTGATGGCCTGATGGGGCCGTCCACTTTTCATCTCTAGTTTGACATCGATGCCGCTGTGCTGTGCACCTACCCTTGGCTAGTTGGCTGGCTGACAAAGAAGTTAATAATGACTGCCTTTGTGTACTGCCAGGTACGCGTGGAGCTTTCCCTGGTGGAGGGGAAGGAGCGAGGGCCGACCATCGTAGAGGCGGCGAGGAAGCAGGGCGTGTCGCTCCTCGTCATGGGGCAGAAGAAGCGGTCCGTGACATGGAGGCTGCTGGAGATGTGGATGGCCGGTGGGAGAGGCGCCGGCGCCGGGGGCAGCACCGTCGAGTACTGCGTGCAGCACGCCACGTGCATGGCGCTGGGCATACGACGCAAGAGCCGGTGAGGGGGGGGGGGGCAAATTTGACAATTTTGACCTGGAAACGAAATAAATTCACAGAATGAACTGGGTGCGAAACTATTTCACACCCCTAACCCTTTTGTGTAGCGCCCGCCACGCCGGCGCCACACCCTACGGTGCAGCGCCTAGCTCCGGGGCGTTGCACCTCTGTCCACCGTGGCAGCCCACGGGCCCGCACCCAGCAGTGCAACGCCTCCGAGCTAGGCGCTGCACCTGTAATGTGCAGCGCCTAGCCGCTAGGCGTTGCACGTCTAATGTGCAACGCCTAGCGGCTAGGCGCTGCACTGTGACTTATCCAGCCACTTGGCTGGTCCCCCCTCCCCCACCCCCCCAACCACACACTCTCTCACTCTCTCCCCGAGCTTTGCCCCCTCTCCCACTCTCCCCCCTCTCAAATCTTCTTCCAAATCTTGCAAATTTGAAGAATTTGTCCGTGGATTTCGAAGTCAAACACTCCCTCAAGGTAATAATCGTCGATCCCCTTTTTTTGATCGAAGTAAAGTTCTCCCATTGCTCATTTGTTGGTAGTTAGGGGAAACCCTAGTTTTGTTTGGATCTAGAGATTTGCATGGAGATGTGAGATGTTTGTTTGCCAATATCTATGATTAGGCTTTGTTAGTATGCTAGGGTTATTCTTATGGGTGTTCTTATGTTGGTGCTAGGGTTAGGTTTAGGGCTAGGGTTATGGTTAGGGTTATGGTTATGGTTAGGGTTAGGGTTATGGTTAGGGTTAGGGTTGTTGTTTCATATATATATTAGGGTTTGTAATCGGTGTTAATCCATGGATTAGTACTCATGGAAGCAATGTTACCTTGTGTTCATTGCTTATAGGGATGGGAAGAACATGTGTGTTTGTTCATCATGGGGACAAAGACGCCTTTTTGAAAGGCAATAAAGAACCGGACCCGGATGAGTTTGACATGGTGTTTGATAGTAGTCCTAGCTATGCGGAGCTCTTGCAACAAGTTAGGAAAGATTTGAATTGGATGGACCCTAGTGATATCATTGAGTTGGAGGGAAGGCATAATGTTGGTTTTGGAATGCACATCCGTTGGAAGACAATGCGTGTAAACTCGGAGCAACGTTGGGTTGCATACAAGGAGACGGCGGCCGAATCACTAGACAAGGCTCTTGAGTTATTTGCAACGAAGAAGGTTGATTCAAGTTTGCATTTGGACTTGAACCGGAACCCCTCCCCTTTGGTTGCTAGTAGCCCCCCATCCTTGAAGCGAGATGAAATTGTTGAACCTCTTTTGACCCAAGAAGTGAGGCCAACATTGAGCCCGTATAGAAACAACCAAGATGAATCTTTGCAAGAGGACAATGACGAGTATGCGGACGATGACAATGAAGTTGATCTCCATGACAACAATGTGGGTGATCTCGACAAATATCATTTGCAAGAGACAATGGACCATTCCTTCCCTTTTTCCCGTGCATATGCATCGGACTCGGATGACGATGGTCCCGTGAACAAGTTGATGCGGAGGGGTTCACGGTGAAGGAGGCCGAAGCTTTCGAGAAGGTATTTGGTCGGGATCATCGGACTACATTGTTCAAGGATGTTAGTCTCGCGGATGAAGCCGTGGTAGATGGTGGCCAATGTGTACCTCTTGGGGTTAGGCCAAGCTCTCACCGTGATTTGGTAGACGACAAGAACCGGATTGCTAAAGGTTCTAAGTTCGACAGCTTGTTGGATTTGAGGATGTGGCTCGACAACTACTCAGTTACGCATTACCGTCCACACAAGGTGGTGCACTCGGACGTCAATGTGCGCTACACGGTTGCATGTGCATGTGAAGATGAAAAGGAGGTCCAACTTGGACTTACAAGAGGCCGTGGTGGTGGTAGAGGTCGTGGAAAGGAGGTCCAACAAGGAGTGGCAAGACGTCGTGGCGGTTGTCCGTGGATTGTGCGTGCAAGACCATGGAAAGGAGGTCCTACTTGGCATGTAGTGAGTTGTGTGCCAACTCACATGTGCCAAGGCAAAAGGGTGGATGGCAAGATTGTGTCTGAAGACCACAAACAACTCACATCCGAGTTCATCGCTTACAGGCTCTCCAACTCAATATCCACACTTCCAACAATGAGCGTCCAACATGTCATTGACCTTGTGAAAGCCATCTTTCATTACAAGGTGAAATACGGCAAGGCATGGAAGGCGAAGCAAGCCGCATTTAAGATGTTGTATGGTACATGGGAGGAAGCATACAACCGAATTCCTAGGTTGTTGTTAGCCATGGCCGCGACAAACCCGGGCCTGGTTCATGTGGTCGAGCCTCATGGGCACCAAACAACGGTTCATGAAGGAAGGAAAGTCAGAGTATTTGGCCGTGCTTTTTGGGCGTTCGAGCAATGTGTGAGGGCTTTCGAACATTGTAGGCCGGTCATCGCAATTGATGGCACGTTCTTGACCGGACAATACAAGGGCACCTTGTTGGTTGCGATAGCAAGTGATGCCAATAACCGGGTGTTGCCATTGGCATTTGCTTTGGTTGAGGCGGAAAACAATGACAACTGGGAGTGGTTTCTGCATCTTTTGAGGACGAAGGTGTTACCCGCTCAAAGGGAAATTTGTGTCATATCGGATCGGAATCAAGGAATTCTTAACGCCGTGGAGATTGACATTCCCGGGCATGCTCCGTTGCATCATCGCTGGTGCATGAGGCACTTTTGTTCGAACTTCTATAGGGCATGTGGCCTTAAGGAGTTGGCCGATGATCTTCAAGATTGTTGTCTCGCTTTCTCCGATAAGCGCTTCGCCACTTTGTACAACAAATTGCTCGCACACAAAAAACTTGATCCCGGGGGTCAAGAGTTTCTCAATAGGCACATTCAATATCGGAACAAGTGGGCACGTGCTTTTGATGAAGATGGCCAGAGATACGGTCAAATGACAAGAAATATGGCCGAATGCTTCAATAGGGTGCTCAAAGGTGCACGTGGATTACCCGTGACGGCAATAGTTCAATACACATTTGACAAGATGAATGCGTACTTTGTAAAGTACTCGATGGAAACCGATGCACAGATAGCGGGTGAGAACCCACGGAAGTACAAGTACAAGTTCCCACCCAAAGTTGATGAATGGTTGCTATTTCAATCACGGAAGGCGGACTCAGAAGAAGCTATATTATATGACAATGAAGAGTGGAAGTACGAAGTGAAAGAGCCAGGAGGAACCACAAATGATGGCCGGCAACATGGAGGTCGGGCTTTCAAGGTGTCGTTAACACAATGTGATTGCTCTTGCGGGAGGCCATTGTTGCTTCATCTCCCATGCTCACATTTGTATGCCGCCGGCCGCGTTAGGAATGTGGACATCAATCACCCACGCACCATGAGGGAGTCGGAGTTCTCAATCATGACGGTCAAGAAAACATGGGCTCCCCGCTTTCACCCATACTTTGACCAATCACAATGGCCGGAGTATCATGGAGTTCAACTGTGGCCGGATCCGGAGTTGAAGGTTGTTAAACGGGGTAGACGTAAGACAAAGCGTCTTAGAGGCGACATGGACGGATGGGGCCATGGTGGGCGCCGCGAAGCGGGCAACGACCAATTCCAAGAGCCTCGTGAGAGCTCCCGTTGTGGGGAGTGCAAAGGTCATGGCCACAACAAAAGAAAATGTACCAAACCAAGGAAAAGGTCCAAGAAAAATGATGCAAGCACAAGCCAACATGGAGCTACACAAGGGAGCCAACCAAGTGGTAGCCAACCTAGTGGTAGCCAACCTAGTGGTAGCCAACAAGTGCCAAGCCAACCAAGTGGTAGCCAACAAGTGCCAAGCCAACCAAGTGGTAGCCAACAAGTGCCTAGCCAACCAAGTGTTAGCCAACCTAGTGGTAGCCAACAAGTGCCAAGGCAACCAAGTGGTAGCCAACAAGTGCCTAGCCAACCAAGTGTTAGCCAAAGAGTATCTAGGCAACAAAGAGGTCGGCAACTTGGACTTACAAGAGGCCGTGGTGGTGGTAGAGGTGGTGGTGGTGGTCTCGGCCGTGGTGGTGGAAGAGCTCGACGTGGTGGTAATGGCCGTGGTGATGGTCTTGGCCTTGGTGATGGTCTTGGCCTTGGTGGTGGACTTGGCCGT
The DNA here is from genome assembly GCF_018294505.1 of Triticum aestivum. Lineage (NCBI taxonomy): Eukaryota > Viridiplantae > Streptophyta > Magnoliopsida > Poales > Poaceae > Triticum > Triticum aestivum. The sequence goes on along the minus strand of NC_057808.1, from coordinate 172,829,021 downwards.
GGTGATGGACAACCGCAAGTTCGTTATAGAGGAATGTTTGGATACCTAGATGGACCGTTTCCGTATGTTCCTCACTAACTATAATGTATCATATGTTCTTGTTTTTTCATATGTTCTTCTTTTTCATATGTGCTTCCATTTGTTCTTATTGTCCTTACTAACCATTATGTTCCACTCATTGTAGGTATGGCGGCTTCCCAACCCAACAAACCAACGATGAAGGAGGATGGCGAAGATGAGATGGCCGGATGGTGGGAGAAGGCTGCGAAGAAGCTTAGAGAGGAGGATGCAGCCAAGCTAAAGAAGAAGAAGGAAGAGGAGCTTGAGAAGGAGAGGAAGCGAAAACAGAGTGCGGCAAATGCGATGCGCGCTAGGGAGCAAGCGTTGATGAGGAAAGTTGAGGAGGCACAGAAGAAGCATCAACAAGATTTTGAAGAAAGAACCATGAAGCTTTGGGCAATTGCAGCTGAAAAAGAAAGGAGGGACAATCAGATATTCATGGAGAGGGTGGTTAAGGAGGCTCACCTCATAAGAAAAAGGGAGGAGGAAGAGGAAGAAGAAGAAAGGAAAGGGGCCTTGCTCTACGCAATAGAGCTATGTCTCCTCTTCGATTTGGTTGTGAACTACTATGTCTCCAATGTGATTTGGTTGTGAACTACTATGTGCCGTGCACTACTATGTCTCCTCCTCGATTTGGTTGTGTGAACTACTATGTGCGGTGAACTACTATGTCTCCTCCTTGATTTGGTTGTAAGAACTACTATGTGTCGTGAAGTACTATGTGTTATGAACTACTATGTGTCGTGAAGTACTTGGGCGCTGCTATCTACCATGTGGCGCCTAGCTGCTGTGGCTCTCTGGATAGCTAAAAAATTCACTAAGTCCAAGTCCAAGTGCCTCAAACTGTAAAGTACCTTCTGTTCTGGCTGCATAGCTACAGACCAGTGCAGCGCCTAGCTAGGAGGCGCCACACTGTACAGTGCAGCGCCTGGGGTCTAGGCGCTGCACTGTATAGTGTGGCGCCTCCGTGCTAGGCGCTGCACAAACACTTAGCGAATTTTTTGCCTGAAACTGGAGGCATACCTTCTGTTGCTTGCTGGATACCTACAGACATGTGCAGCGCCTAGCTCGGAGGCGCCGCACTCCATAGTGCAGCGCCTGCGAGCTAGGCGTTGCACTATAGAGTGCGGCGCTTCCAAGCTAGGCGCTGCACATGTCTGTAGCTATCCAGAAAAGCAACAGAAGTTTGGCTAGTTACAGACATGTGCAGCGCCTAGCACGGAGGCGCCACACTCTATAGTGCAGCGCCTGAGAGCTAGGTGTTGCACTGTAGAGTGCGGCGCCTCCAAGCTAGGCGCTGCACATGTCTGTAGCTACCCAGAAAAGGAACAGAAGTTTGGCTAGTTACAGACATATGCAGCGCCTAGCTTGGAGGCGCCACACTCTATAGTGCAGCGCCTGCGAGCTAGGTGTTGCACTGTAGAGTGCGGCGCCTCCAAGCTAGGCGCTGCACATGTCTTTAGCTATCCAGAAAGCAACAGAAGTTTGGCTAGTTACAGACATATGCAGCGCCTAGCTTGGAGGCGCCACACTCTATAGTGCAGCGCCTAGCACGCAGGCGTTGCACTGTAGTGTGTGGCGCCTGCGTGCTAGGCGCTGCACAAACACTTAGCAATTTTTTGCCTGAAACTTGAGGCCTACCTACTGTGCCTCCTCCCCCCTCTACTGGGTCTTTTTCAACCACATTTCAACAACTAGTATAACAAACATTTAGGTACGACATCATTTCTCCAAGTATAACAATTAGTATAAGAAACAAAGGGTTCACAAAAGACATCATTTCATAGAAAGGACCATCACAATAAGTTCCAGTTTACCATAGAGCTACCACCACTCCAAGTTCAACGACATAAAAGGTACGACCACTCCAAGTTCAACGACATAACAAATCGCACTCGAAGTTCAACATTATAAAAAAACTAAGATGACTAGTGCTTTCCACGCTTGCTGGGTCCTCCCCCCCTCTTGACGCTTATCTTCTTCACCTTCCTAGGAAAAGGAACCCACTCCGGCTCCGGCTCCGCCTCCGGTTCGACATCGTCATCCAAATAGTCATCCAAAGCCGCCATCCGCGAGGTGCCGACCGTCCTTTTGCCTCTTTGGGTGAAGTCTTCAGGTGTGTACTTGTTGATTCCCCTCCTAGGCTTCAACTCGTATGCAGACCGAGCCCGGTACGTCCCCAAGGTCATATCATCAGCAACCTATGCATCAACAAAAGATATGGAAAGACCGTGTGTGAGGATATAGTTAGCAATGCATCAACAAATGGATATATATCGTCATGCCATACCTCTTGGGTGACCCCACCCACATCCTCATCCTCGAAAGGTTCACCATGGCTCTGCCCCGAAGCGGGATCTGATGGTGTCGCCGACCTAGACCGTTCTGGTGATACATACTCGGGGTCACGACAACCGAAAAGGTTTGATAGCCGCCTTAACTTTTGGCCCTGGCGCTGCAACATGTACAAGTGAATGAGACATGGAACGTACCAACAAATGTTAAGTGCTAGTTTGAAGGAGATGTGAACCTTAATGAATTCTCGAAGTGCACCTTCCCCATCGCTTTTGCCAGCCGGGGTTGTTTCCAGAATAGTCTCGGTCTCGTCAGCTGCTTTCTTGATCTGGGCACGCTATGAACAGAAACGGTATCAAAGTGTTAGGCAAGCGAAGATGTGAAAAGTGCGAATGGAAAAGCAAAAAGGGCTAACCACAAAGTTCATCATTGGAGCTGAAGGGATCACCGAGTTGCCTTTCCTGACTAATGCGTTGTACTGGTGCTGGGCTACCTCATCAAAAACGGTGGGTTCTTCCAGAATCTCCTCAGCATACGCCGGCTGGCATACCTCCACGCGGGTACTTGCAAGAAACCATGCGAGATAGTTGTTGAACGCGATCGGGCAGTGCTCACGAAGCTGGGCTCGTTTTCCAGCCCTTGCTTGCTCCACACTAAGAGCGAACTGCACGACATACTTCCTGTGATGGCTGGCCCAATCCTTGATCTTCCGCTGCTTTTCCTATCCAACCTGCAAGTTAGAAACAGAATATTAGCATCATCGAAACCGTCGAGAAGCTGCTAAGTGCTCAAGGTTAATTATATCTTACGCGTGTAGCAACTTGTCCGTGTCCTCCCACTCCGGCGGGTGTGGCTGGAACAAACCAAACTGGCGGAACACCCGATGTGGCAGGTGAAGCTCAACCGCCCAGTTGCATATCAGTGGGCACCGCATATGCCAGAGATCCCTATCCCTAATGCACATCGGATTAAGCCTGAACTCTATAGGGTTACCAAAACTCTCTCCTTTTCCATACGGCTCCCATTCCACCTGCAAAATGGGATTGAATGCAAAATTGATATCGAGTGAAGATACAAGCATGATAATCACTTATGCAAGGTCGGTTCACCTGCTCAGGCGTGATCGCGTCCAGCTCGCTCTTGTACAACTTGTACATTACAGAGGGATCATCCGTCGTCTCATTTAACACATCCCACTTGTAAGCCCAAGTGGGGAGCCGTAGTGGGTCGTCTTTATCGTCCCAATCCTCGTACTTCACGGTCTTAGGTCGTCCAACCGGCAAACGCTCCCAGCTCCATATGGAAAGTGCGAGCAGACAACCACCAATACCTCCAGTGTGCCTACAACTGGCATCGTCCAACTGCACATAAAAAAGAACATGGTCAAATTTGCCGCAAGAGCGCATTGATAATGTATCAATGAAGTGAAAAGGAAACAACTTCATACCTGTCGATACAAGTAAGCTAGTGTCGCCGAACCCCAACTCCATTTGCTATCGAAGACGGTCAACGCCTTCAGCCACATCCATGGAGCATTCTTGCCTGTGCCATCAGCAAACATTGTCCTCGATATCACGTACCACATGTAGACACGAGCATAAGTCTTCACCATGTCCTCATTAGCATCATCGGGGCAATGAGCGAAGTTCGATGATATCCACGTGAAAGTAGCGCCCGCTGCGACTCTTTCCTTCTTCTTATCTCCCCTTTCTGGCTCCCGAGGCTCCGGAGGAACCATACCGATAAGGGCTTGCATCTGCGCGCGCCACCCTTTAGAATCGGTGTTCATACATAAAGGATTGCCATCGATAGGAAGACCGGTGATCATAGCGATATCCTGCAGCGTCACGGTCATCTCCCCGGTCCGAAGATGGAAAGTGTGTGTCTCCGGCCTCCAATGATCAATAAGCGCGGTGAGTGCTGCAGCATTGTTGGGTGGCGTCGACCGGCGGACCAACTCAATGAAAGGGAGAAGTCCTGCCTCCCTAACATAAGGTGTGTACCGCTCATCATAGCTCATCCCTCCAAGGCTGATCCCGTGAGACCGAAGCTTCAGAGGTGCAAGCTCCTACAAACAAACAAATCATAACATTACATATGGGGCATTTGTGTTTGAAAAAACATACGAAATTCATAACACCGGCCACTTTCAGTATTACCCGCTGCTGCACCGACATAGCGTACGACCGGTGTTGATGGTCCCAGTGATCATCGAGAAGCCAAACCATCCTAACAATTTCAACAAAGCATTCTTGTCAACACGATTATCTTTTCAATTCAAAAAAACTAAAGTAGGCCTACTACATGCAAGATCCAAAGCATATGGTGCTTCCCCCTTGGCCTATAAAAACATGTCAATCTATGTATCCAAACTATAACATGTCAATCTACTTCTCCATACAAATAACATGTCAATCTACTTCTCCATACAAAAAACATGTCAATCTATGTATCCAAACTATATAAATAACATGTCAACCTATCTATCCAAACCACATTCTAATCTAACAAGGGTTCCCCAAATCTAATATATGCAAGATTCAAACAAAAGTTGCCCAAATCTAATACATGCAAGATTCAAACAAGGGTTCCCCAAATCTTCAAAATATAATATTTTCTATGGATAGAAAGAAGGGGATCGGAGGAGAGTACCTTCTACGATGGATTGGTGAACAAATGCACGGACCAAATCGTCGGATCGGAAGGATTTGGGAGAGGGGATTGAGAGGGGGAGTGCAGATGGCCGCCGCCCTTTTTTCTGTAACTGCCAATGGGGAGGGTGGGGCAGGAGAGGGCTGGCGCGTTTGCATATAAGTCACAGTGCAGCGCCTAGCCGCTACGCGCTGCACATTACACGTGCAACGCCTAGCGGCTAGGCGCTGCACATTACAGGTGCAGCGCCTAGCTCGGAGGCGTTGCACTGCTGGGTGTGGGCCCGTGGGCTGCCACGGTGGACAGTGGTGCAACGCCCCGGAGCTAGGCGCTGCACCGTAGGGTGTGGCGCCGGCGTGGCGGGCGCTACACAAAAGGGTCAGGGGAGTGAAATAGTTTCGCAACCAGTTCATTCTGTGATTTGATTTTGATTATAGGTCAAAATTGTCAAATTTGCCGCGAGGGGGAGGCTATCTCATCACCACTAGGCGCCACAGAGATTTCTGGCTCCTGGCTTGACAGAGTGGAGTGAGAAAGGTGTTTTTATTTACAAACAGTAGTGGAATAGGCAGAAGGAAGTGGAGCTTATAGATATAGGGAGAATAACGCAAGAGAATGTTGTTGTTTGTTTGGTGTCTGCTTGCTTCTCTTGTTGTTGATTTAGTTTCAAGCTTCAACTGATGATGTGTGTTTTGTTGGGTTACCAGGACTTGCATTATTTTGTTGTCTTATTCAACAACAGAAGAATGCATCAATGGTCTTCCACGAGAGTTCAAACATATATCAACAAGACCAAATAAAATCAATGATAAGTAATTCTAAACCCAAGAGATGGATGCCATCCCTTGCAGCCTTCCCCATCCCCTGCGGCGGCGCAGCCTAGCCTCTGTTGTTGTTGTTGTCGGCCATGGGTGGGGTGTGGGACCTACGGCTGGTTGAGAGGGTGTTCGCGGCTTGCGGCCTTCCCTGTGCAACCCCCCCTCGTCTTCGGTGGCACTCCCTCTCCCCAAGCAACGGTGACGGCTCTCGGATGGAGGCGGTGATGCTTATGTGGTTATGGTTGAAACGAGACATCTCGCGGTGGATCCTTGCTGTCGCTATCCCGGCTACGGCGGTCTCAGGCCCGCGTCTCCCCAGTATCCCCGCCGTCGGAGTCCTTTGCCGGGCAGCTCCAGCCTCGGTGACTGAGTGGTTGCGTCCCTTCCAACTCACTTGGCTCGCGGACGCCCCGATGGTTAAGGCCACGGCAGCTCGGATCTGCGTCCCTCCAGTTCTAGCTTGCCGGCGTTGCTGGACGTCGTCGCCCCAACCCCCCCGCATGGTGCACCTCGTTGTCTGCCCTGCCCTGTACACCTCAAAGCCTCCTCCTTTAGCCAGATCTAATGCGCGTGGGTCTGGAGGCAGTGCCACCCTCCAACGGCAGGTGCAGCCCTACCAACCCCCATCTAATGCGCATGGGTCTAGAGGCAGTGCCACCCTCCAACGGCAGTTGCAGCCCAGCCAACCCCCTTCCGCAATGGTGCTGCCGACCATTGTCAGCTCCCTCATCTTCAATTCCAGATTCGGCAGCTATGGGATTGCTCAGCTTCAGGCCAGGGAGAGATCTCTGCTCGGCTTGCCAGTGCTGGCAACGGCGGTGCCCACGTGTGTCGTTTCCTTCCGGGAGGCGTTGCCAAGGCCTTAAGTTGCGCCCCTCTTCGACCTGAGGAGAAACCCTAGGCCCGGTTTCTCCAGATCGGATGGCCATGGTGTCTCAACGTCGTTTTCCTTCTTAAAGGCACTATCTTGTTTGCTTGCGGTGTCCGTGGTATTGTCTCGGGTGATGTTGGAGTTCTTCCTGGTTCGGCATGGCCGCTCTTGGTTTGGGTTTGGTAGGTTTAGTTGTGTTGTACACTACCCTCCGTTAGGTGAGCAGCCACACATGCGCCAAATTATCAAAAAGGTGTTAGAGTGCGTACAAATAAAGAAAATTAATTTCAATTATTTTGTATGTACAATTTGTCCTCTCTCAATAATGTGTTAAAGTTTGACTTCAGTCAAATCTAATATGCAGAGTAAATAAAAATGGAGGGGTACTACCTCCATCCGGGTTTTTAGTCCACATCATATTTTTAATCAAATTCAGACCACATATTTAATAAAAAGCTGGTCAAAGAAAATTACAGGGTAACTGAAGACAAAGTTGTGATGCTTAGAAATCGATACCAAACTTTTTCTCTTAGTACCAACGTCGATGCTTCTTCGAGGAAACATTTGGTTCATATCCAATTATGTGATAAAATTGCACCAACGTAAACGACCGCTCCAAGATGAACTAGTGAAGGATATCGTCTTTGTGATAACAAGCAAAGAGAACTGATGGAAGATAGCCCATTCTTCATTGAACATCGATCAGCTTCACCAGCCGATGCAGCGATGAGACGCAACCATGAGCATCGATAGCTCATCGTGGTGTGATGATCATCAATTTTGGCATCATGTTTGGGTCAGGCACCAAAGAAGTTTGATAATCCGCACTGTGGTTTGTTTCTTCTCGGTAATCAAGCTCGGGAAAGGAAGAACTGAGCAACAGTGGCCATCCAATTTTGTGCAGTTCCACTAAAAATTGAGGAAGACATGCCCGGCTATGGAGATATGCATCCCTGGTTGCAAAAATATAAAAAAAGATATTTAAGTAGTGTCGTTACTTTTTTTAGCAGTGGAACAAGATTAACAGCGGCATCTTAATTGGCAACGCCTCTACAGGGGCATTGCTTCATTTTACCAGTGATAGTTTTGGATTAGTAGCAGCAATACGAGCATATGGACAATGACCGCACAACCACCATGTACTTTTTGTTGGAAAAAAACATGTATACCTCCACCGATGCATAAATGATAAACCTGGAAAACTTTTGGAGTGGCCTTTTCTCTATAATAGTAAAAAATTGGTGATGTTGGACCAGGCGACGAACCCTAGCTACTGTAGATGGGGAGCTGGGGAGTAGTGGTATAGAAGAAAACCTGCATGTAGAGTACAATGAAGCATGAAATCCAAAAGAAGTTATGCCTCAGGTGGGCGAGATGTGGATTAGGCGGGCAGGCGGGTGTTGGTGTCAAAACCGGCGGATCTTGGGTAGGGGGTGCCGAACTGTGTGTCTAGGATCGATGGTAATAGGAGACGGGGGACACGATGTTTACCCAGGTTCGGGCCCTCTCTTTGAAGGTAATACCCTACTTCCTGCTTGATTGATCTTGATGAATATGAGTGTTACAAGAGTTGATCTACCACGAGATCGTAATGGCTAAACCCTAGAAGTCTAGCCTGTATGACTATGGTAATGTGTATCTGTCCTTTCCGGACTACGCTCTTCGGTTTATATAGACACCGGAGAGATCTAGGGTTACATGGAGTCGGTTATATAAGAAGGAATCTACATAGTCGGTTGCCAAGCTTGCCTTCCACGCCAAGTAGAGTCCAATCCGGACACGGGTATAGTCTTCGGCCTTCATGTCTTCACAGCCCATCAGTCCGGCCCAATGGATAACAGGCCGGACGCCCGAGGACCCCTTAGTCCAGGACTCCCTCAGTAGCCCCTGAACCTGGCTTCAATGACGAGGAGTCCGGCGCGCAGATTATCTTCGGCATTGCAAGGCGGGTTCCCTTTTTCCGAACTCCAAGATAGTCTTCGGATGATTATCCGAACCTATGCATACAATTGTAGAGAATATAATACTCCACGAGTCCAATTCGTTGACGACTGTTTATGACATTGCATCACGCCTGCCCGTTTATTATTTCCAACCGTTGGCTAGCCCGTCGCTCCACGTCTCGGGACGCGGTTTTACTGGCACGTCTTGTCAAAGCAGAGATCGTGTCCCCTTATTCACGGGATTTTCATTAATGCAGGTGTGGATAACCCAACCGTCCCCTGAGTACAACTCTTTGGGGATAGGTAAGTTTCGAGACCCAGGGGGAGACACCCAGTCTTGTCTTTTTCTTTTGTGCTTGCTTCTTCCTCAACCCTAGCCACCTCGAGTTCTAACCCTCGGGTTCCAATCTCCACCAGCCCCAATCATGTCCGGATCCAGCCGTCCAGGCCGGTGGGTGGCTTCTTCCGTCATGGAGGAGGATATTGCAAAGCTCCGCGCGGCGAGGTATCTGACCCCAGAAATTCTTCATCGGCTTCCCGCAAAGGGGAAGGTTATTCCTACCCCCAAATCCGGCGAGAGGGTAGTATTTGTGTTCCACCTCCTCCACGGGTTAGGGTTCGCGCTTAACCCCTTCGTCCGGGGGCTCATGTTCTACTATGCGCTAGATTTTCACGATCTGGCCCCGGACTCTATTCTCCTCATCTCGACATTTATCGTCACGTGTGAGGCCTTCCTCCGGACTCCTCCGCACTTTGGTTTGCGGCTCAAGACCTTCGACGTGAGGCCGCAGGTGACAGAGGAGGAGTAGGCAGAGTGCGGCAGCGTCATAATAGGCAAGCTTGCCAGCGCGGTTTGGTTTGAAGGATCTTTCGCCAAGTCCTCTGACTTATGGCAGCAGGGGTGGTTTTATATCAACGAGCCGCGGGGCTCCAAGTGGGCGGCTACGCCTGCGTTCCAACCCGGCCCTCCAATTGAGCTTGCTTCATCGATCAATAAGGGATTGGACTGGGGATCTGTCAATGAAGTGCAGACTCTGCAAAGTCGCATCCGAAGCCTTACTGAGAAGGGCATCGATCTTGTGAACGTCGTTCAAGTAATGCTAGTCCGCCGGACCCTGCCATGTCAGCGGTGGCCTCTCCGTATGTGGGAGTTTAATCCAGAAGGGCGGCGGACTCTTCAGCACTTCTTCGGCACCACGCACGAAGGAATGTGGAAATTATATTTCGGGGAACGAGAGCAATGGCCGGACACCACCGAAGATGTTGGCCTTGACTGCAATCATCCGGACACTTCGGTAAGTATTCAATCTCCGAACACCTTCCATTCAAGCATCTCTTGACAAGATACTGAACAATCCGTCCCTATACAGGACTGGATAAAGAAAGCGGTGTTAATCTGGTATCCGGCACCCCTTCCCGAAGACTCTGCGACCGCCCTGCTGACGAGAATGCTGATTCCGACACCGTACCAGGTGTCTGCAGAGGGGGCGAGAGCGGGGAGCCCAGAGGTGATGCCTGCCCTGAGGATGAATTAGATGCTGCGTTTGGGGAAACCAAAACCCTTTTGCCCAAGGGCAAAGGTGCAGAGGGAGCCCTCCATGGCAAGAAGAGGGCCGCTTCCGAAGATCAGGAGGGGAAGCCTTCCAAGAGAGGAAAAATGCCATCGTCGGGCGGCTTGGGCGGGGTGAGCGATGCTGTCGTAGGGCTTTATGACGAGGACGAACCTCTGGCCAAACCGTGAGTGAAGCTGGGGCACTTTAAACATACCTCATTCTTTTCCTATTAGTGAAGTAATCATCCGACGTATGTACATCCACGCAGGTTAACGCCTGGTGTTTCTCAATCGTCCTCCTCCTTGGGAGACCTTCTTCCGGAGATGATGGAGAGTGACACGCCTTCTCCGGCCTCCTCACCCAACAGGGGGGATGATACCGAGGTATCATCCCGAAGGGCCCCTCCCGATCATCCAGCGGTGCAGGAAATGAAGAAGGCGTTACCCGGAAGCGATCGGAGGATCAAAAAGATATGCTCAGGTACTAACCTTGATTTAACTTGGGATACAGGCTGCCTCCCCTCCTGCGGCTACTCGAAATACGAAAGTGGCCGAACTGCAACGAAAGCTGTATATTGCGGAAGATGACATTGCATTGATCAACAGGCGTCTTGACGACTCGCAAGGTATATATTTCGAGCATTCCTTACACCAATGTGCTTGTAATTTAGGCCTGACGCCGAAAAGAGTTTTATATGAAATGTGCATGAGTGTAGATGGTGCTGCCGCCGTTGAAGCTCTTCGGGCGGAGCTAGTCCGGGCCAAGGAGCAGGCCCGGTGTAGTGATGCGGTTGCCGAGAAGGCATCGGCTGATCTAAGAGCCGAATAAGCAGCTCGGCGCCAAAATGAGGAGAAAATATCCGCACTGGCGCTTGAATTGAAGAATACTGCCAGCCGCTGTGAATACCTTGAGAAGGAGAATAAAGCCAAAATGGCTGAGCTTGATAAAGCCGTACGAGAGGCGAGTGAAGCTCGGTCTGAATCTAGGGTAGCTCGTGAAGAGATTCGGCAGGCTAAGGAGATAGCGACCGGTAAGACCTTTTTGCTTCAGACTAAGTTTGGCGATCCGGACTATGCTCAGCTGAACCAGGTCTGGAGTTCTCCGGCTGAATTTTTGGACTTGCTAAAGAGTTCTTCCGATGCAGCGCAATTTTACTAAGCACAAGAGGGGTATGCAACAGAGAAGCTTTTCTGGTCACAATTTGGCGCGTCAAAGCGCCCTCTGTTGCTGAACGAATAGATGTCCCAATGGGCCGAGCTTCGTAGGATATCCGGTGACGCCATGAAGAATGTCATAATCCGGTTGTGGCCAAATGAGCCTGTTCCGAAGAGCTACTTTGGCTTGGTGCAGCGTCTTGTTGATGCGGTGCCGCGTATCGACGCTGTGAAGCGGTCGGCGTGCATTGAGGGTGCACGGATGGCCTTTGCCCGAGTCAAGACGTTCTAGGGGAAGATGAAGGCCGTCGATGTTGCGGCGAAGAGTCCGCCCAAGGGCAAGGACCATAATGAGCTAGAGCATTATTTTGAAGATGTCCTGGAAGCCGCCCGCCTGATAGAGGGTCAATGCTCGAAGAACATAATGTTCGAGTGAGGTGTATTAGAATTGTAAAAGACAATTTTATAATTGGTCGATTTTCACATTTTGCTCAAAAGATTGAATTCCTCCTGTGCGGCCGTTTTAATATAATCTGAAAGTTTTCCAGTCGTCGGCTTCAGCCCCCTCGTAGGAAGTACGGGGGTGTTTGGAAAAGCATTTAATCACTCTTTATCCAACGTCTTGGTCCGTGAAGGAGGTGATAATGCAGCGAACCAAGCAATCGGACTATAAGGCGTTAACACTTTCACTTAGCCATAGGAGTTTTATGGTGGGACTACGACATAGCCCCTGGTATGTATGCGGCATATGGTGCCTTGCATATTTGATCTGAAAATGATCCCTTGTGTGACACGGAGAATCGCTAAGGATTCCAAGAAGTCGTCAAGTGGTTGACCAGCTCTCGCCGCATCATGACAGTCAGTTTTTGGCTTTCTCTACTGAGGTGCTCGCCCGGTTTAGACCAAGGCACAATCGCAGTAGTTCTCCCTTTACTACCCTAGCCGATAGAACGGAACGTAGGGTAGCAAGCACAGGAGCCGGGCAACCCAACTATTGACCCAAGACAATGATTCGGAGCTGATGCATATAAGGCCAAACTTGCGACGCCGAAGTACACTATAGAGCTGTTCGGACTTTTACTGGCAACTCATTCGTTCCCACACCGAGCCCCTGGCAGGGTATGCCGAGGTGCATCTGTAAAGCTGCCGTTGAGGCCGTACTCATTGTTGAAAGAGTATGAAAGATTAGTTCGGATGAGGTTTACTGGGAGCGGAGCAATATGCCAATGATAAATTTATGTATATATATAAAAAAAGGAAACCACAAATCCGACTATTTGACATGCTCGGGGTCGGGATCAGAGGAAAGGGGGCATAGTACAGGCTCGGAATAAAGAGTGCGGTCTACAAAAAGTTATTTCGGACCTCCTATCGCACGTCTGCGCCGCCCGTCCTCGGGGAGGGGAATCCTTAACGAAAGTAGCACCTTAGGTGAGTGTACGGGTCCGAACTCCGATAGAGTCCGTTGTAGATGCTGTCCTGTTGGTCACCTGTTCTTAAGAGATGATACATAAAAATAAGGAAAACAGATAAAAACGTTACGGGAATGCTTGCAGGATTGTCTGTATTGTGCTTCCGCCGATGCCCATGGTATCTTGAGTGCGTAGTGATGTACGCATGGTGTAAATTTTGCCAGTACAGTAGGTGGGTGGCGGAAGCCGAACTGCTATTTCCATTTCTGGAGTGGTCGAACTTCAGAGGGAAACTGTTTCTGGCCCCTGGTGTTCGGCTGGCGAGCCAATCCGTCGTCTTTATCGCCTGGTGGCATCCTCCCCTTGTGATCGACGTTAAGCTTGCCTGCCTGCTTGAGGACCCAACAGTTTCTGTTGGTATGATTAGCTGGCTTATCAGGGTGACCGTGAATCTGACAAGGTCGGTCCAATATCCTATCAAGGGTGGATGGTCCATCCTGGTTTGCCTTTAGTGGCTTCTTCCGTTGACCGGGCTTCGAATTGTGAAATCCGACGTTGACCGCTGTGTCGTGTAATCTTTCAGTATTATTGCGACTATTGTGTTCGGTTCGTCGCATCTTACCGTTGTCGTCTCGGATTTCGGAAGTGCCCGGGTCGCTGGCGTTGTTGCTTTTACGAGCGAGCCAGTTGTCTTCTCCCGCGCAAAAGCGAGTCATTAGAGAGGTAAGGGATGTCATGGATTTGGGTCCTTCCTGGCCGAGGTGACGCGCTAGCCATTCATCCCGGATGCTATGTTTGAAGGCCGCGAGGGCATCTGCGTCCGGACAGTCGACAATTTGGTTCTTTTTGACTAAGAACCTAGTCCAGAGCTCCCTGGCTGACTCGCCGGGCTCCTGGACAATATGACTTAACTCATCGACATCTAGTGGCCGGACATATGTTCCTTGGAAGTTGTCTCGAATGGCGTCTTCCAAATCTACCCAGTTGCCAATAGAATTTTCTGGCAAACTGTTTAGCCAGTACCGAGCTGGCCCTTTAAGCTTGAGAGGTAGGTATTTAATGGCGTGAAGGTCATCTCCGCGAGCCATGTGAATATGGAGGAGGTAATCCTCAATCCATACCGCGGGATCTGTTGTTCCATCGTATGACTCGATGTTAATGGGTTTAAACCCGTCTGGAAATTCATGCTCCATCACCTCGTCAGTGAAGCAGAGAGGGTGTGCGGCTCCTCTATGTTGGGCCACACTGTGAAGCACCTCCGGCGGACTCCGTTTACGGTGTTCGGACCAGGCGTGGTCGGCTCTGTTGTGTCTGAATAGGTAACCATCATCACCGGTCGGGGCATGTCCCCGCGATCTGTATATCAATTTTGTGTGTCCTGTTCTACCCTCCAGGTCTTGTTGGATGTCGCGAGTATTCCCCCGAGCTGTTTTGTTCTTGTTTTCACGGCCGGATGGGTTGGTATGGTGCTCTGCTTGGGCTGCTGCTTTATCCGGACCGAACTGTGGTCGGCCTACCGCATTATTCGATGGTGGTGTGGGCTCCAACGCCCTGCCATCGTATTGAGGGGGCCACCTACTCTTGGGGTGGCTTTTGTCTGGGCTGCTAAGGCCATATTCTTCGGCGGCCATGACCTCAGTCCATCTATCATTGAGCAAATCTTGGCTCGCTTGAAGCTGCAACTGCTTCTTCCTTAGGCTCCTTGCAGTAGCTATGAGCCGGCGTTTAAAGTTCTCCTATTCGAGGGGTTCCTTAGGCACGATAAAATCCTCGTTGCCGAGGATCTCCTCTTCGTCGGAGAGTGGGAGATAATTGCTATCCTCCGAGTCTCCGTATGTGGCCTGTTCATCAGGGTTGTCTTGCCCGCCTTCCTGTTCCTCCTGTTCGGATCCTACCTCAACAGGGTCTTCATTGTCCGGAGTGTTATCCTCTCCGGTTCTAGTATTGTTTTCTCTTGAGCGACGTGACTTGGAGCGGCGCCGGGCACGCCGGTGTTCGGGCTGTGTACCAAGAGGTTTATCCTCAACTGGATCCTCCTTGTCATCGTCGAGAGCGTCGTTGGGTGTGTCTACCATACACACGTCGTACCATGAAGTGGCCATCCCGCGTCTAGCGGGCATTGAGTTCTGGCCTTGCCCCTCATCGTCGTCCATACCATCGATGTCTTCAGAGCTGGGGTCAAGCGTGTTGGTTGGGTCTTCGACAGTGGCTATGAAGTGGGTGGTGGGTGGGAAGCAAAATTCTCCATCATCCTCCGCAAGTTCGAACCGAACATAGTTCGGTGGCGAGTCGCCCGCCAGGGATAGGTTTTTAGTGAGTTTAGTACGTCGCCCATGGTCGAGTGTTGGAAGACGTCTGCGGTGCTGAACTTCAAGATCGATAACCGATTGAGTTCGGTATCCGTGGACGCGCCGGGTTCGGAACTTGTCGCTGGAGACGAGTCCTGGGTTCCGTTGATGCGGATATCACATGAAGTAGAATCTGTGTGCGGCTCCAACGCCGCGGAATCGGTGGCCTCCGTGATGGGGTTGAGCTTCCCATCTTCGGATGACTCGATCCGCTCCAGATCTAAGGCCAGAGTTGTTACAGGAGCTATCTCCTGGATGTGGCCTGCAGGCAGGTTTAAGCCGTGCTCATCGGGGCGAAGGGGAACGGTCGCCGCGGTCTCAAATCCGTCGAAGATCAAGTCTCCCCGGATGTCCGCAACGTGGTTCAAGCTCCCAAATCTGACCTGACGGCCAGGGGCGTAGCTGTTGATCTGCTCCAGATGGCCAAGTGAGTTGGCCTGCAGTACGAATCCGCCGAATACGAAGATCTGTCCAGGGAGGAAGGTTTCTCCTTGGACCGTCAGTATAGACGATCGAAGGGGCCATCGGACCCTTTGCTGACGACACAGTGGAACTCTCAATGAAAGCACCAATGTCGGTGTCAAAACCAGCGGATCTCGGGTAGGGGGTCCCGAACTGTGCGTCTAGGATCGATGGTAACAGGAGACGGGGGACACGATGTTTACCCAGGTTCGGGCCCTCTCTATGGGGGTAATACCCTACTTCCTGCTTGATTGATCTTGATGAATATGAGTGTTACAAGAGTTGATCTACCACGAGATCGTAATGGCTAAACCCTAGAAGTCTAGCCTATATGACTATGGTAATGTGTATCTGTCCTTTCCGGACTACGCTCTCCGGTTTATATAGACACCGGAGAGATCTAGGGTTACATGGAGTCGGTTACATAAGAAGGAATCTACATAGTCGGTTGCCAAGCTTGCCTTCCACGCCAAGTAGAGTCCAATCCGGACACGGGTATAGTCTTCGGCCTTCATGTCTTCACAGCCCATCAGTCCGGCCCAATGGATAACAGGCCGGACGCCCGAGGACCCCTTAGTCCAGGACTCCCTCAGCGGGATCTGCTCACAGGACGGCAGCGAACAAGGATGTAGAGGACCTTCGTCCGCGCCGGCGCCGGCTCAGAGAGGACGGTGCACATAGGCTTCCTCCATCGCCGATGGCGACAACGTCAACGCTGGACTTCCTCACCTCCCGCAGGGGACGGGATCCGTCCGGATCTGTAACCACCAGTGAGGAGAGAGATAGAGTGGACACTGTCATCTTGTTTAGATATGGAGAGGGTGAGAGAGAGAGACGCGAGAAACCCTATCAAACAAGAGGCTATATGTACAATGGAGTAGAGAATCTCTCCATGGCAGTGGTTTTAAAGGATATGCACGTTCCCGAAAAAAAGAAACAAAAACTGGCAAACAAATATTTTTTAACGTAGCAAGAAAACTCGATCAATAACACACCCCCGCTTCCAGGTCGGAGTTTGTATCGCTCACGTGTGGTCCCCGACCCTCCATTATTAAGTGAACAAATTAAAGGGTCAAATTATTATGTACGTAAGCTGCCTCTTCGTGTACAAATGCGCTCCATCATGTACTCGCGGGTATCTCGGAGGCAGAGTGAGTGCGTGTACATTTCTTCTTGTATGTCGTACTCCATTTATCTCACTTCATATTGTTTCACACTCCCATGATATTCCTATCCTAGGAACAAAATGAGGCGGTACTAAGTTTGTGTGTGTAGGGAGAACGAGACAACGATGATGTGTACGAGTAGTCGCGAGAGTCATCGTGCACACACACATAGACATAGACATGCATATCCGTGTTTACGTAAAATTTCATCTATATCTCCATCTCCATCACCAATCATATTTGTCCAACTGGCACAATATTTATGTTATTAATTACGCAACAATATTTACGTACATCATCTCTTGTTTGCGGGTGTCCGGACCGCTGCCACGCCCGCTCCTGACCGCCCTGGCCAACCCGAACCCTCTTCATCACCGACGCGTGCTTCCTGACCGAAACGGTTAGTGCTGCATTCATGCCTGGCCAGAGCGGACGCGACCTCTCACTGGCGCCGGCATTGAAGTGGCACGCCGGCCGAGAGAGCGCCGCCCACGCCGCTTCTCGGTACACGCGAAGGCTCCGCGTTCAAACGTCTCCACTGCCGGCCACAACATGCATGTAAAAAAAGTTCTTGAGAGTCCGTGGTACAGCTAGCTCTCCTCCCCTCCTCATCAATCTCTTCCAGTAGTGCTAGTACTCCATGGAGCGATCCATCGACAAGCAGACAGGAAAGTTATCGTATACTCTGTTTGCGGCGAGTGGCATGCCGAGCGACCGTGTGGGGTGGAGGAGGGTGAGACACGAACACGACAGACGTGATTTGAACATTGGTTTTGCTCAATGGCGCGATTTCAATGAAACAAAAAGTTGGTTTCCAAAAGAATATTGTACTGCACGAGAGAGATAGAGTGCTGGTTTGCTTCTTCTGTCCAATAACTATACCGGGTCGTTGTGATTTGGCCGCTCATTGGTCACTATTACTGCGGCGGTAGAGCGTCGTAGAGCGCCTGCACTCTTATTTATTTATTGTGTGATAAAACTAACTTTCTCTACTCTTACATCGGAGGAGTATGAAACACGGCAACCCAGTGACTACATGGCCCACCTCCCACTATCACCATATTCCTTGGACATTGTGCGACACCTCCGGTCCTTTTTTATTTGTGTAGTATTACATTTTACCACATGACCCACCATACACTCTCACATACTACCTCCGTCCCCTATGTAATTTATGCATGATACTAGTATGTGATACTCCCCACTATGAGTAGCCTTATACGCATACAAAAAAGGACCGGATGGAGTAAGAAGTTTATGATTTTGTTTCATGTATATATCCTGACTCCAAGGTTGCCCGTTATAACATTCCATCAAATACAAAGGAAACTACTGATGGGGTCTCTATGCCGTAAACCCTAAACCCTAAACATGATTTAATTTCCTGGCTAGGTAGAGCCTGTCGAAGGAAAGAAGCCTGGCACCCTCAGATCATACAATCCTTTTGTGCAGTTCCACTAAAATCAAGCTGAGCATCCCTGTTGGCAAAGATATTGAAGAAGTGTGATTAGAATAATAGTAGTGGCACTAGTTCATGAGACATAAACTCATCACAAATAGAAGCCGGTAGAAGTAGAGAAAGATCCACATGGAGATGGAGCTACGTGGGGAGCTACGGCAGTGGAGCAAGCCGGTTCCAAAAGGAAGTTGTACCTGGGACGTCGGAGTGTAGCTAGAAGGGCGGTTGGGAGGCGGCATCAGCCCATACTGCGGGGACCTCCGATCGGGATGCACCGACAGTGGGTTTTCTTCATCGTCGTTGTCGACTACGTCTACGCAGAAGATCGTCCCCTTCCCCCAGCAGCGGGATCAGGCCAGATCTGTGACCGGCGGTGTGTCCACCGTCATTCTATGCTTGTGAAGAGAGCAACCCAAGCAAGCAGGCTTGTAGCTTAGGCTCCTGCTAGTGTATATATAGTGGAGCTATTTTCTTTTCTCTCCATATCAACCATTTTATATTGCGTATGTGTCATTCAAGAGTGAAATGATGGTTGCTTCGTCTGACTAACTTACTGTGTGATTTGACTGCTCCTGAGTGGCCCCTACACGTACTCCCCCTACGTGTATGACCATTCCTGAGTCTCACTTGTACTTATCTGTATTTTCTTGCATGACTTGTAGATAGGATGCGCATAGAGGAATTTTTTTACCGCACGTTGTTACGTACTACTAGTACTCCCTCCGTCCTGGCTTATTGGTCCCCTTTGTACTCAATTCATGGGATCGTTTTCCTCAAGAAATTGTCTTTACCAACGTATTAATATCGGGAATGCATGCGTGAACAAAGAATGATTAAACCTTGCATGCAACGTTTTGACAAAGCATTGACTTATGAACATGTGAATGTGAGGGACTACAACCTTGTGCATGCATGCAACAGTCACATGTACACATGGACGCAAAAACGCGCGCGACGCCCTAATGCATGCATGTCTGAGCACACGAAGGAACACACACGATCACGCTCAAGTGCTCAACCTACACGTGCATGCACACACATACTCAGCCAGGGTGAGCTAGTGACCGTATAAACTCCGGAAAATATATATATTGACCACAATGAGCGTATTATGAAGTCCACTGACCATAATTTTACAAATATACAGTGACAGACAGTGTATTTATCTCGTTTCAAATTTAGTCATATTAACCGGAAAGGAGGCAGTATGGACTAGCATTACTTTGTTGTGTCCCGTCAACTTGTAGAACGAGGAGAAGCTTGCAGGACGGGAGAAGCTTGCGCGCATTGGTTCGCAGGACAAGGAGAAACTTTTGACTAATGCAAGCTCTCCCTCGCTCAGGCGGTGGACGCGCAACAGTTAATTCGGTGTCAGATTACCAGAGGCATACATTGTACTAGTACCATTATTGTTCGACTTCCTGAAGAGGCGAACAACCAAGCGCAGAGTTTACTACTCCGAGTACTAGTATTATGTAGTACTACTAGTACTACTATACATGTATGTACTACTAGGAACCACATGGTGGAGCGTCTGCACTCTTATTTTATTTTAATATGTGATAAAGCAATCTTCAACACATTTGGTTCTCTTCGAGGGTTCTCACATGTGATAGTGGAAGTTGATTGCATGGAACACTCGCCACAATTATCTCTTAATTTTGGCTCCTATCCTGTTAGAAATAGGAGCGCTCAGTAATATTTTCTCTTTTTTTGTTATTCAGCATGTAAGCAGGTCAGCAAACCTTGAGGCGCATCTTTGTGCGAACCGTGCTTGCTGCACTTTGAATGTGATAGAGAGCTGGCTTGATGAAACACCTCGCTTCCTTCTTCTTCTTTTTTGCGGGGTACCTCGCTTCCTAGTGACCAGTCTCTTGGTTGATTGTCCTAAGAATGCTTATATACGAATAATGCTCTCTCATTTACCTGCAAAAAAGATTAAGCCATATTACTAACCGGAAAGGAGGGAGAATGGACTAGCACTACTTTTTGGTGTGTCCCGTCAACTCGCAGAAAGAGGAGAAGCTTGCAGGACAAGGTGAAGCTCGCTTATGCCCTCTCCTTCTACCTCAAGCTCGGTGGCTTGCCGGATGAGGAGAAGCTTTTGACTTATGCAACCTACCCTCGCCCAGGCGGTGGACGTGCAGCAGTTCATTCGGTGTCAGATTGCCAGAGGCATACACTGTAGTACCATCGTTGTTCGACTTCCCGAAGAGGCGAAGAGCTAAGAGCATGGTTAAGTAGTATGAGTACTACTACTACTAGTATACAGGTAGTAGGAACCGCATGGTGGAGCGTCTGTACTCTTATTTTATTTTAATCTCTGATAAAGTACACATTTATTCGGGAGAAGTGCGGAAAACGGCAGCCCATGTAATGATGATATCGATTAACCATGCTCGAATATATCTTGGCCTCCGTGCGAGCCCATCTGTGTGTTCTCGCTCCTCGTCTCTCTCAAGGAACGGCGGGTTGGCAATTTTTCCATCAATTGAGATCGGTTTGCTCACACTCCGGTCCCACATGTCAGTGATATGCCAAGAGGAAGGGCGCTGACCGACTGGCCATACGCGTACTTGGTTTTGCACCTTCATACTACTCCCTCTGTCACGGTTTATAGGGCGCGCTTCATTCTCATGCATTTCTCTCTATGCATTTCCAGCACCAGAGAGATTTTAGACGCGTTTGGTTTAATGCTCAATTAATTAGGGCATGGTAACCGCAATCAAGTTCACGTTTTTCTCTCAATGTAGGTGTGTACATGTAAGTGCATCTAGTGCCACCCCTAGTTGGTTTTGGAGTATTGACGACAAACTTGGTTGAGGGACTAATGTGTTTGTGAGAATTGCAGGATAACACAGGTAGTAGTCCCTCATTGATTCGGTTTACCTACCAGAGATGACCCCTAAAAATGTGTGAAGACATTGAAGACAATGGTGGTCTGTGAAGATATTCACAACGAAGATTATGACTCGAGAAGACATTCATGTGAAGACTATGGATTACGAAGACATAGTTGTTTCATAGTTTCCTTTTCTTCTTTATTGATTCATAGGAACCACCGCACTGTTAAGTGGGGTCCAAGTGAACAAAGTCAGAGTGACTAAAGTGATGCTCAACCAAATCCTATGTCTTCGAGCGAAGATAATGAGAGCAAATCTTACCCAAAGCTAGATGAGTTAGCTTTACTTGTAGCCCAAGTCAAGCTGCCGCATGTGTTTGAAATCTGACCGTTGGACACATGTCAGTTCCTTAGTGACCCAGGGTCATTTCGGACAAATCAGATCAGGTTGCCTCCTGGCTATAAATAGCCCACCCCCTACACCATAAATTTGTGGCTGCTCAGAGTTAGTGCACGGCTTTTGTCGTTTGAGAGCAACCCACCTCCGAAGCATTTGAGAGAGAGATCCTTGTGAGGATAAAGCCCAAAACACCCAGAGCCAAAGAGTGTTAGGCATCACTGAAGTCTTTCTGTCCGCGTGATCTAAAGACTTATTACACTTGAGGACTGTGAATCCTCCAGCCAGATAGGCGTCACGTTCTAAGCATCCAGGAGTCATTGTGGATTGCCGGTGAACGAAGTCTGTGAAGGTTTGGAAGTCTACCTTGAAGACTTACCTGAGTGATTGGGCGAGGACTAAGTGTCCTTAGCTCAAGGGGAATAAGGTGAAAACGCGGTCTTCTGAGTTGAATCTCAGCCTCCCTAACCAGACGTACAGTTGTCACAACAACTGGAACTGGACCAACAAATCCTTGCCCTCACCAAGCAACTTGTTCTATCTCTTACCTCTCTTTACTTACAGTTTATCTTCGTGAAGTCACTGCCTGATTGCATGATCTGATTGGCTTCACGGTGTGAAGACTGTTGTTGATTGGCTTCATACTATCTTCCATCCTGATCCATACTGCCTAGCTGCTAATAGTCTTTGTGCTTTCGCTTTATTGCTTACTTGACTATGGCTTGTCTAGTGTAGTCTACCTTCCGTTGCATATCAATAGGTTCATTTCTACTGTTTGTCTTCGAAACCACCATGTATTGAAGAAGTTCATTAAAATCAACTATTCACCCCCCTCAAGTCGATAACTAGCATTTTCAATTGGTATCAGAGCAAGGTGCTCCCTTGTTTTGATGTGATCCGGTTTAACCACCTGGAGTTTTAGCTATGTCGACTGCAGGGATAATCAAAGTCTCCGTTGCGTGCCCTGTCTTCGATGGCACTGATTACCCCTACTGCAAGAATAAGATGCGTATGCATCTTGAAGCCATTGATGTCGACCTCTGGTATTTCATCAAGAATGGCATTCCCAAGGCCGGTGAAGGTGTCACTCCTGCTGATGTCAAGAAGTTCATTCAACTGGATTCGACTGCCAAGAACATCATCTGTGGTCATCTGACCAAAGGACAGTATGGTCGTGTGAGTGCTCTGGAAACTTCGAAGCTAGTCTGGGACTGGCTCTCCAAGGTCAACGAAGGCGTCAACCCAGAGAGACTCAAGGATCAGTGTTCTTCGCAACCTCTTCAACCGCTTCAATAGAAATGACAATGAGAATGTCCATCTCACATTTCACCGCCTCACTGATATCACAAATGAGCTTCACGCACTCGGCACCACTGAGATCACCAAGCATGAAATCGTCAAGACACTTCTGAGATCGCTTGACAGCTCATTCGACACCCTAGCCCTGATGATTCAAGAACGCCCTGACTTCAAGACTCTCGATCCGTCTGACATACTTGAGAGGCTCAACACACATGAGTTCCAGCAATCTAAGAAAAGAGATATCTATGGTCCCAACTATGGCCGAACTCGCACTTTGAAGGCAAAGGTTGTTTCCTCTTCTGAAGAAGAATCCGACAGCTGTTCTGAGGATCCTGAAGACATTGGAAAGGAGCTTGCTATTCTTGTGAAGAAGTTCCAGAAGTTCACCAAGAAGAAAGGCTTCAGAAAGTCTTCAAGATCCAGCTCAAGAAATGATGAAGCTTCCACTCGTGATCACAAGAAGAGAACATGCCACAAGTGCAAGAAACCTGGTCACTACATCTCTGAGTGTCCACAGTGGGACAATGAGACCAAGAAGAAGAAGAGCAAGGAATATGATTCTGATGACAAGAAGAAGAAGAAATCCTCAAAGTCTTCTTCCAAGTCTTCGTCCAAGTCTTCATCATACAAGAAGAGCTCATTCAGCAAGGCTCATGCGTTTGTTGGCAAGGAGATGGATTCAGAGGAGGAGTCTGCATCTGAGGAGGTGGAGGTGGAATCTGATTCAGGCGTGGCAAGCCTGGCTCTAGCTTCAGCATACGTCGCCAAGTCCATCTTCAACACTGAAGTCAATGGCCTCGTCACCAACGACGATGCTAATGATGAGGATGACTCTGCACCCACCTACTGCTTCATGGCACGTAGTGCCAAGGGTACGATACCAAAGGCTTCTAAATGGATTATGGACAGTGGATGCACTGACCGCATGACTGGTGATCGAAGTCTTCTCATGGACTCAACCTTACGTCCATCTGACAAGAGTCACATCACATTTGCTGACACTGGTAAAAGCAAGGTATTGGGTCTAGGTAGAGTTGCAATCTTAAAGGATCAACACATGGATAAAGTGATGCTTGTTGAATCCCTTGGTTTCAACTTAATGTCTATCTCAATGCTTTGTGATCTGAACATGATTGTGATATTTGAAAAATATCGTTGCCTTGTGCTTATGGAATCTGACAAATCTCTAGTCTTTGAAGGATATCGAAATGGATTTGTACATGGTATATTTCTCAGCAGGACCACAGTTGGCCGTATGTCTTCTAGCAAAAGCTTTAGAGTGCTGGCTATAGCATCGGAGGCTAGGGCATGCTGGCATGAGGAACTTGTACACACTCACGAAGAAGAAACATGTCGTGGGCACCGAGGGCATCAAGTTCAAGAAGCTGTGTGGTGCCTACGAAGCTGGAAAGATGACAGCCAAGCATCCCTCGAAGACAATCATGACGACATCTCAACCCTTCGAGCTGCTTCACATGGACTTATTTGGTCCTACTCACTACTCTACTCTTACTACCACCGCTTGCCTATATGGCTTCATCATTGTTGATGATTATTCAAGATACACATGGGTGCATATAATCCTTTACAAGAATGAAGTGCAGGATGTCTTCAGACGGTTCGCCAATCGTGCCATGACAAACTATGGCATCAAGATCAAGCACATTAGAAGTGACAACAGCACAGAGTTCAAAAACACTGGCCTCGACACTTATCTTGATACATTGGGCATCACTCATGAGTTCTCAGCTCCATACACACCTCAGCAGAATGGCATCGTGGAGCGCAAGAACAGAACACTCATTGAGATGGCTCGGACGATGCTTGATGAATACAAGACACCAAGGAAGTTTTGGCCTGAAGCTATTGATACTGCATGCCATGTCATCAACCGTGTTTATCTTCATAAGCTTCTAAAGAAGACATCCTATGAGCTCCTAACTGGTAAGAAGCCAAATGTCAGTTATTTCAGAGTATTTGGTGCTAGGTGCTGGATCAAGGATCCACATCACACTTCAAATTTGCACCAAAAGCACATGAAGGTTTTATGCTTGGCTACGGAAAGGATGCGCACTCCTACAGAGTCTTCAACCTCTTTCACTACAAAGTGGTTGAAACTGTGGATGTGGGGTTCGATGAGACTAACGGCTCGCAAAGAGAGCACCTACCAAATGTGCTAGATGAAGTCCCACCTAGTGAATCGATCAAGCTTATGGGTACTGGAGAAATTATACCTTCAGAGGCACAAGCTGAAGAGGAGCTTATCATTTCTACACCAAGTCAACCTGAAGACACTGCTCAACCTAAAGCCAATGCTGAAGACGAAGACAATGATCAGCAAAGGGAAAATCTTTGTCCAGTTCATCCTCGTGTTGCAAATGAAGTACAGATTGAGAAGATAATTGATAGCATCAATGCACCTGGTCCCCTCACTCGTTCAAGAGCAACATAGCTAGCAAATTTCTGTTGGCACTTTGCATTTGTCTCTATATCTGAACCCAAGAAAGTTGCTGAAGCCTTCATGGAACCTGAATGGATTCAAGCTATGCAAGAAGAGCTTCAACAGTTTGAGCTGAACAATGTGTGGGAATTGGTCAAGCGTCCTCATCCTCGCAAGCACAACATCATAGGCACCAAATGGATCTATCGCAACAAACAAGATGAGCATGGTCATGTAGTCAGAAACAAGGCTTGTCTCGTTGCTCAAGGATACACTCAAGTTGAAGGGATTGACTTCGATGAAACATTTGCTCCGGTTGCTAGGCTTGAAGCCATTCACATACTGCTAGCCTATACCAACCATCACAACATCCTCCTGTACCAAATGGATGTGAAGAGTGCTTTTCTCAATGGCAAGATTGAAGAAGAAGTGTATGTTGCACAACCTCCAGGCTTTGAAGACCCAGAACATCCTGACATGGTATACAAGCTCAATAAGGCACTGTATGGCCTCAAACAAGCCCCTAGCGCTTGGTATGACACACTCAAAGACTTCCTGAAGAGAAAAGGCTTCAAACCTGGTTCCCTAGACCCCACTCTCTTCACGAAGACATATGATGGTGAACTGTTTGTATCCCAGATCTATGTGGACGACATTATCTTCGGCTGCACTGACAAGAGATACAGTGATGAGTTTGGACACATGATGCAAGAGCAATATCAGATGTCCATGATGGGTGAGCTGAAATTCTTCCTTGGTCATCAAATCCGTCAGCAAAGCAATGGCATCTTCATATGTCAAGAGAAATACCTCAAAGATTGCCTGAAGAAGTTTGGAATGCAAGACTGCAAAGAGTACACGACGCCAATGCCAACCAAAGGTCAATTGGGTCCCGACGACAATGGTAAAGAGTTCGATCAAAAGTTATACCGCTCCATGATTGGTTCTTTACTATATTTATGTGCATCTAGGCCAGGTATAATGCTTAGCATTTGCATGTGTGCCTGATTCCAAGCGGTACCAAAGGATTCGCATCACTTAGCAGTGAAGCTAATTCTTTGATATTTGGCTTACACCCCAACACTAGGATTATGGTATCCAAAGGGCTCAGAGTTTGATCTAGTTGGATTCTCAGATGCTGATTATGCTGGTGACAAGGTTGATCGCAAGTCCACATCAGGCACGTGCCACTTTCTTGGACGATCTCTTGTCTGTTGGTCTTCAAAGAAGCAGAACTGTGTGTCTCTCTCCACTGCTGAATCTGAATACATTGCTGCTGGATCTTACTGCGCTCAGCTTCTATGGATGAAGCAAACTCTCAAGGACTATGGCATCCATCTGAAGCAAGTGCCACTCTACTGCGACAATGAAATCGCCATCAAGATTGCCAACAACCCAGTTCAGCATTCGAAGACAAAGCACATTCAGATCCATCATCACTTTCTCAGATATCATGTCATGAAGGAAGATATTGATATCATTCACGTCAACACTGAAGAGCAATTGGCAGATATCTTCACAAAGCCCTTGGATGAGAAAAGATTTTGCAAGTTGCGATGTGAACTAAATATCCTAGAATCCTCAAATGTCCTGTGATTGGACACACATCCTAACGTTGATGCATGTTGATGACTAAGATGTGCAACACACGAAGTAACGTATATCTTCAATCAATGAAGACATACATTCTAAGTGTGAATACATTAACGCAGAATTTGACTTCGGAGCGCCACGATAATTGTGCGTCGTGTCTGGGTCTAATACTTCCTATACGGTGGGTAACGCCACCACCAAACTCTTGTTTGAAGTGTTTTTATTGGCGTCACATTTGCATAATCTTTGCATTTGGTTTGTCTTCAACATTGATTTGTCTTCGCGTTTATCTTCACAATGTTGAGTTGGTCTTATGCTGATATATATACATATATTCTAGTTCTGTCCTCTACAACATTCACTTATAGCTATGTCTTCATGTTTGCATTTTCTTGATCTAAGTGAATGTGATCGGACCCTAACCTCTTCTGTGCTTCTTCCTCAAATTCTATCTATCCAAATCATATGCATTCTATTGAAACATGTCAATTGTGTTCTCTAAATCCTTGTCAGCAGAAGACAAAGTGACAACAGTTTAAATCTGTTTTTATTGCCATATCCGGATTGCCTGAATACCGGAGAAGCCGGAATGACCACCCGACAATCCAGGAGTGCGTGGGAACATGGAACAACTTTCAATGTGTTGCATGCATGCCATGTGTCCTTCAGATGTGAACCGCCAGGGGCACCTACATAATTACGCTGTGCTGTCCCTTTCCTTATAAATACATGATTCACCACGGTCACAATCTCTTCTTCCACCTTGCCACCACGCACAAACCCTAGCGCCTCCGCTAGCTCTCGACGATGCCGGAGACGAAGCGCTTAGCTGCCGCAACTTCTTCGACGCCGTCCTCACGCCGGACGCGGACCTCGTCCTCTCCGCCGCCACCGTAGGTGTCTTCCGTCGCCAAGTTAGGGCACGGGAGATTGAACTACTAGGCCCCCGTCTTCGCCTCGTCTAGCAGTTCGTCAAGCAGTAATTAAAACTTACTTTTTACTGCCTTTTTGATCCATCAGATCCATCCACTTCAACCATAAGTGGTTTCTTAAACTTCCTAATCTAGATCTATCTTTTTCTGTATCTCATATCATGCCAAGTATATTCACTTATGCTTCACAACTAGTTAGATTCCTCACTTGTACTTATTCATGGATTCGTACAAATCTGAAACCAACTCTCATCGAATAAGTGAATGTCTTCGCACTATGAGGTCAATGTCTTCAAACTGATTTATCTTCAAAATCTTCTGAGAATGCATATGACCTCTTCCCCTTCCCTCGCACCTCTAATGCTATCACAGGTACATGTCCGTGAGAGAATCCCTTGGTTCTCATAGTCTGCATTCATTTGCAGAATTCTTACAACACCACATCAACTCTCCTGAAGCCAGTTCATGTCTGACCAGCAAAAGGAAGCCATTCACAGTCTTGAAGCCATTTAGCTTGAATATAATGGCCACTGAGAAGTCAGCCAGAAAGGGTGGCAGGCAGCACCGTGGAGATACAGCTAAGGATTTGCCTCCAGATCTGTTTGAGCTATACAAGTCAGATCCTGAAGAAAGCTACAACCAGCGTAAGACCCGAATCCAATGGATTCAAAGATATTGGGCAGAAGAATGGTTCAAGTATAGATCTGTAACTGTTGACTATGCTGAAAAGAACACCATCAAGCGACCATGGGGAGATATTATCTACAGAGGTCTGCGGCCCAAGTCCCAGTCTGAGGCCATTGCTCAAGGCTTTATCCTTGCATGGTCCGAGGACCACAGCCAGAGAATGCCGACCCATCATCACTGTTATGGTGTCGTGACGACAATCTCTTCAAGCGCAATTTCAGTTTGCAAAGGAGTCTGCGGCTAAGAACAAGAAGGCATTTGGACTCAACTTCAACCCTGGTCCATCTGCTCTAAGGGCTGATGGCACCCGTGATGCCAATCCAAATGTCATCGGCCCCTTCTATAACCTCGATGGCCTTATCACTCACATAGCTGTACAGGGGGCCACCGTGGAGAACTCAGCTGACGACGTAGATTCTGATGAAGCGCCAACTCCACCTAAGTCGTAGAAGCAAAAGAAATCAAAGGCTTCAAAGCCCTCTGCCGCACCGAAAGCTTCATGTGCGAAGCCATTGGCAACTGCACCTCTTGAACCCAGTGTGCAATCAGAAGATCTCTCTCATGTCTCCAAGAAGACGGAGAAGCCCAAGAAGAAGCCTATGAAGATTTCTGGGCATGAACTTACTCCAGCTGCCATTCTGCGGAACAAAGATGAAACCATTGATCTGTCCAGTGATGACGATCTTGGTGATGATGCCCTTGAGCTGCTGATCAAGAGCAAGCAAGAGGCGGAGATCTTCAACGATCTGCCCCTCTTTGACGTGGACATTCTGAACAACTTCATCGGCGAGTGGTTTGAAAATCCCAGCCTCGGCATTGATGATCTTGAGCTGCCAGTTGACATCAGTGTCACATTCCATGGATCCATTGCTAATGAGTTGGCCTTGGCTCAAAAGATTGTCGAGCTAAAGAACAAAATTGATTATGAGAAGGCTCTCTTCAAGAAGAACATGGCCAAGCTCAGCATGGCAGTTGTTCAAAGCTTCAAGAAAATGCTGCATGAGCTCAAAGAACTGTTTCACAAGAAGCGTGAAGAAGCAAAAGGTTCAAGAGAGCGGATGAAATACTTCGCCGAGAAATGTGTTCAAGCACACAATGAGGCAGAAAAGCGCAAGGCTCTTGGGCGTCCTGGCATCGACCCCAAGATGGCCTCCAAACAGAAGAAGAAGCCTGCTATGGCCCAAGCTGAAGCATCAAGGCAGGAAGCACCTCGCATTGTCTTCCCTGCCAGCATGACAGGCTAGAAGCCTAAGGTCCCCACAGCAGCTTCAGAACTCAAAAAGACAATGGCAGCCAAAGCCGAAGCCAAGAAGCGCAAGCACAAGAATGTTTCTGATGATGCTCCATCAAAGAAGAAACTAAAAAAGTCTTCAAAGAAAGAGCGTGTTGCGGCCTCTGAGCCTCTTGTTGTCGAGCCCATTTCTGTTGCTCGTCCTGCCTCCACCAATCAAGAGGGTCAACTTGTGATCCACGAGCCTGCTTTCACAGAGGCTCCTGAAAATGAAGAAGTACCAGCTATTGACCACATCACAGCTGGAGACATTGGTCACGAAGACAATGTTGAAGATGATGAAGTCCTTCCTCAAATCAAGCACCGACCGGTATCATCGCCTGTTCTTATGAGCAGTGAACTCATCAGCATTGGTCGTCCCTTGACACCAACTGCTCAAGATGATTCGTGGGCTGATCGCCCCCAACAAAACACCCCCGTTCATTATGAAACTCCCAGAACTCCACCACCTCAAGTCACCACTCCGGTGCTTGATGACGACTACATGGTGCAGACAACTCCATCACCACAGGCGTCGCCCGCATTCCGTAGGCTTCGCAAAGGCCCTAGGCCACATGTCACCATGTCGAGCATTCCAGAAGGAGAAGTGCAACAAAGCTCAATAGCACGCCAAGTGTTTCCTGAAGCCACTCCTACTGCGAATGTCTCCGAGTCTGAAGCAAAAGCTGCTGAAGACATTCCGGCTACATCAGCCGAAGAAAATAAAGAACCAAGACAAGAAGAAGAAAGAGTTGCCACACCCCCTGCCACTGAAGAAGTCATTCTCGAGGAGAATGTGACTGTGCCCGACCCTCCTGTCATTAATGACACGGAGGTTGAGAACACTGAGGATGCCACCAACAATGATACTGAAGCCAATGACGTTGTCATGGCTGAAGATACTGTGGAGCCTGAAGCCAATGTTGTGCCTGAAGCTCATGTGCAACCTGAAGCCCATGTGGATGCTGATGCCACTGTTCCAGCCCCAAGGCCTCACACAATTGAACAGGCTTATAATCATGGTGAACTTGTCACAGTTCTGTGGCCCATCATGTTGCCTCCCACTGCTCCCGAACCTCAATATGACTATCATGTGGAGCAGAGCCAACAAGTTGAGAAGCCAAAGCCCAGACTACCAAGGCTTCCAGGTGTTGCAACCTCCCCAGGATCGTTCAGTGTGAATAGCTTCAGAGCCCACAACACCTTCTTTGATAGCGCCAAGAATCCTTACTCGAAGCCAAAGATCTCTTCTGATTGCTTCTGGAGCTATCAGGAGCGCATCTACTACTCTTGCATCCTATACAATCAAGAGCGAATATTTCCACACATGTGTCTTGATTGTGAAGCTATTGCTGGGCTGCCCTGTCTGGAAGAAGCTCTTGACTGCTTCAAGGAGGTTTGTCTTCTATAGTTCGTTGCTGACAAAGAACACTGGAATGAAGAGCTCCTGCTGCAGTTCTACGCCACACTTCACATTCGTGGCTACAACAGGGATCCGAAGACATGGGTCCTTGAGTGGATGTCAAGCGATGTGCACTGTCGGTGTCAAAACCGGCGGATCTCGGGTAGGGGGTCCCGAACTGTGCGTCTAAGGCGGATGCTAACAGGAGGCGGGGGACACAATGTTTACCCAGGTTCGGGCCCTCTCGATGGAGGTAATACCCTACTTCCTGCTTGATTGATCTTGATGATATGAGTATTACAAGAGTTGATCTACCATGAGATCATAGAGGCTAAACCCTAGAAGCTAGCCTATGATTATGATTGTTGTTGTCCTACGGACTAAACCCTCCGGTTTATATAGACATCGGAGGGGGCTAGGGTTACGCAGAGTCGGTTACAAGGGAGGAGATCTACATATCCGAATTGCCAAGCTTGCCTTCCATGAAAAGGAGAGTCCCACCCGGACACGGGATGAAGTCTTCAATCTTGTATCTTCATAGTCCAACAGTCCGGCCAAAGTATATAGTCCGGCTGTCCGAGGACCCCCTAATCCAGGACTCCCTCAGTAGCCCCTGAACCAGGCTTCAATGACGATGAGTCCGGAGCGCAGATTGTCTTCAGCATTCCAAGGCGGGTTCTTCTCCAAATTCCGAGTACCTGTCGAGTAGTGTCCGGCTTCCCATGAATGTTGCACTCCTTGGCTTTTGCGCCTAACAATGGCTATCTTCCACGTGTCGAGCGAATGCGAGAAGTCGGGGAATTTTTACACTTGCCACCCTAACCATGTGAGTAAATCGTCTATTTAAAGAGCCGGGGATCCTCAGATCCAGATCACACCATCCTCCCACAGCGAGTATCTATCGAAGCGCGCCCGGAAAAGTCCATCCCATCATGGCCGGTCATCGCAGCTCCTCCTCTCGCTCCCGCAGCACTAAGCCAGGCAATTGGGAGAAGTGTTCCGTCCCCCACAGTCAATTAGTTGAGTTACAAAACCTGGGGTTTCTCCCTCCTACATATATGGTCCCCGTCCGAGCAGGACTAGCCACTTACAATGGCGGGGGCCAAGCGGAGAGCTTTCCCAACCCATCCATGGGGGAGCGGGTATGCCTTGTCCCTTACTTATTAAGGGGACTCAGATTTCCAATCCATCCGTTCCTCCGCGGGCTCCTGGAGTTCTACGGCCTCCAGCTGCATAACTTTACTCCCGCCTCCATATTACACATCGCTGGCTACGTCGCCCTTTGCGAGCTGTTTCTGGGCTACGAAGCTCATTTCGAGCTATGCCAGAGGCTATTCTGCCTCGTGCCCCGTACACAGGAGGGGTCAATATATCAAGTGGGCGGAGCCGAAATATGGCACATCGCTAGGACCGAATACCTGTCCGGTACTCCGAAGAGGACATCTGAAGACTAGCCTTCGGAGTGGTTTTATATGGAGGACGTACCCCTTCCGGACCCTATTCTGATGGGCCTTCCTGAGTTCAATAACGCCCCTTTGAAGAAACGCCGCAGTTGGCGCCCTCGGAGCCCTCAGGAGGAAGATAACAGAGAGGTCCTTTACCTGATGGGCCGGATAAAAATGCTAGCCAAATCAGGACTGACAATAAACGAGGTTATGTCAATATGTATAATGCGGGGGGTGCAGCCACTTCAATATCGGGGACAACCCATGTGGCACTTCAATGGAGAAGACGATGCCACCCGCCGCGGCCGTAAAGGTCCGGACTCCGCTGCTACTCTAGCGAAAATACTGTCCGATTTATATAAATGAGAAGAAGAGGAGTTCATCCGCATTAAGCCACGGGATGGATTCTCCATGTACAACCCCCCAAACTGGGTGAGCTGCTACTTTTTACTCCAGACCTTCCCGCATTCTTCGTCATAAATATTTACCTTGCTATTTCATAGAAGGAACTGTGAAAAGCTGTGAGGGAGGTCCACAGCCCGTCTCCACAGCCAGAGGACCCTGACCGGGCCCTCGACCCCGGACTCGAAGAAGATCCGGACATATTTGTGGAGCTCATCGACATGACGTTCTATCAGTTAAGCTGCGACGGTGCCTTGGTGGCTATCATAGCCGATTATCCTGGACCGCTCCCTGCATCGCATGTAAGTAAAACCGAAGTCCCAACTTCCGAGAAGGATCCCTTTTTTGCACTTCACCCACCGCAGACATATGGTGTCTTACAGGGAAGGCCCTCGGGACGCCATGCCGAACCCACAGTGACTCACCAACAAGGGGCACCAAAACCGGGTAGGCTTAAAGGGAAGGCGGTCAGGACTGAGACGCCGTCGCAGAGGTATGAAAAAGAAATCTGCTCCGTGGTTGTCGTCTTTAAAATATTATAACGTCCATGGTTCCTGGCAGGAAAAACGCTCGCCGGACCGTATCCGGAGAGCCTGCCGGCCACGCCTCCACCAGCCGGGCTCCAGAGCCGGACTCAGAGGCGGATGCTTACGTGGGGACAACGCCGGATGTTCCTCCTATAGAGGTTGCGGATAGGCTGTCCGCTACGAATTCCGAAGTGGAGAGTTCCATGAATCACAGGCGTCGCCGAGCCGTACTCCGCGACCCTGGTTTCTCTGAAGAGGCGTTCGATGCCTTCAACTCAGGGGACGTGTACATACGAGCTGCTCAAAATGGTCTTGCCAGAGCCACGGACCAATATGTAAAGGATATACGGGTAAGAAAATCTGATAATTATGTATATCAGTAGCCCCTGAGACTTGAAACAGTTGGCACAACTGATTTAAGGATCATTATTTGCGTAGGTTCTTACGGAGAAGAATACCCAGTTGTCTCAAGAGCAGGAGGAATGCAAAGCCCAGCTACGGGCCGCAGTTGCCGCAATGAAGGAGTCCAAGAAGGCCCCATCTGGTAACACTTGTTCCTATCGAAAAGAATGACATATACCAGTTAGTATTCGGCATGCATGCAAATCTAACAATAGATTCTACAGATGATCCCGGAGTGAATCCGGAGGTCGTGCGAGGGGATGAGCAACATGCTCAACGACAGCTAGAGGCTGGCGAGCGCGTGCTTACGCAGGTTAGGCGGGAGAAAAACGATCTCCAAGATGCCAATACCCGGCTGGGCGTTGAACTAAAAGATGTTCGGGCCCATCTTGCTGACTCCGTAAAGGAGAATAAGAGGCTTCGACGCGGCATTTTTAGTAAGTGCTTGAATGAACTTTTATACAGTTCAGCAAAGAAACCGGCTAACAGAGTTGTATCTGTAGGTATGCTGACGGGTCGTCCCGCAGAGGAGATGCCCGGGTCTGCGGGTGATCTTCTGCCAGAGCTCTCACAACTGCACGAACAAGTTCGGCAGGTGATGCAGGGCATTGCCTAGGTCTTGTGGCCATCCGCCTCCCTGCCAGGAGGCATGGGGGAGCTCATAGAGATGCTCAAGGGAGCGCGGCGGCGCTTCCGATTATGGAAGATATCTGCCTGCCGACAAGGTGCAAGGGAAGCCTGGGCCATGGTGAAGACTCGATATACCAAGGCTGACCCGAACCACATGGCCGAGGTCGGACCTGTGGGGTCTGATGGGAATGAGATCCCCGTCAGTTTGGTGTATGACCAGGTGAAATTAGCCGCAAAGTATTCCCAACAGGATTGTAGGCTAGACAGCCTGTTGGATGGTATAGAAGAAGAATTTAGTCAGTCTAAGTGACTGTGTACTTCAAGTGACATATATTGTCCCTAGCCGGATTGTAAATCATTTGTCATGGCGGACCTTTTCGCTTCGACCTCCGGACCCGACATTCCGGACTGTATTCGAATACCCGCTCAGTTATGTAAAAACCGGGGTACGCGTGGAAACCAGGCGTAGGGGTCATAAGTGCTTGAACAGACAAGTACCCAACTATCTATGTTATATTACATGGATAGTAAGAAACATCTTCCAGGGAGAATAGTTCTGTTAAGGGTTCCTTCCCTGGGTACGCATTGCTACCTCTTGAGCACTGCGTTGGTTTTCCCTTGAAGAGGAAAGGGTGATGCAGCAAAGTAGCGTAAGTATTTCCCTCAGTTTTTGAGAACCAAGGTATCAATCCAGTAGGAGGCTACGCGCGAGTCCCTCGCACCTACACAAACAAATAAATCCTCGCAACCAACACGATAAGGGGTTGTCAATCCCTACAAGGTCACTTATGAGAGTGAGATCTGATAGATATGATAGGATAATATTTTTGGTATTTTTATGATAAAGATGCAAAATAAATAAAAGCAAAGTAAAAAGCAACGGAAATAACTAAGTGTTGGAAGATTAATATGATGAAGATAGACCCAGGGGCCATAGGTTTCACCAGTGGCTTCTCTCAAGAGCATAAGTATTTTACGGTGGGTGAACAAATTACTGTTGAGAAATTGACAGCATTGAGCATAGTTATGAGCATATCTAGGTATGATCATGTATATAGGCATCACGTCCAAGACAAGTAGACCGACTCCTGCCTGCATCTACTACTATTACTCCACACATCGACCACTATCCAGCATGCATCTAGAGTGTTAAGTTCATAAGAACAGAGTAACGCCTTAAGCAAGATGACATGATGTAAAGGGATAAATTCATGCAATATGATAAAAAAACCCATCTTGTTATCCTCGATGGCAACAATACAATACATGCCTTGCTGCCCTACTGTCACTGGAGGACACCGCAAGATTGAACCCAAAGCTAAGCACTTCTCCCATTGCAAGAAAGATCAATCTAGTAGGCCAAATCAAACTGATAATTCGAAGAGACTTGCAAAGATAACCAATCATACATAAAAGAATTCAGAAGATTCAAATATTGTTCATAGATAAACTTGATCATAAACCCACAATTCATCGGTCTCAACAAACACACCGCAAAAGAAGATTACATCGAATAGATCTCCACGAGAGAGGGGGAGAACATTGTATTGAGATCCAAAAAGAGAGAAGAAACCATCTAGCTAATAACTATGGACCCGAAGGTCTGAGGTAAACTACTCACACTTCATCGGAGAGGCTATGGTGTTGATGTAGAAGCCCTCCGTGATGGATGCCCCCTCCGGCGGAGCTCCGGAACAGGCCCCAAGATGGGATCTCGTGGGTACAGAAGGTTGCGACAGTGGAATTAGGTTTTTGGCTCTGTATCTGATCGTTTGGGGGGGTACATAGGTATATATAGGAGGAAGGAGTATGTCGGTGGAGCAACATGGGGCCCACGAGGGTGGAGGGCACGCCTGGGGGGTAGGCGCGCCCCCTACCTCGTGGCTTCCTGAAAGCTCCCTTGACGTATGGTCCAAGTCTCCTGGATCATGTTCGTTCCAAAAATCACGTTCCCAAAGGTTTCATTCCGTTTGGACTCCGTTTGATATTCTTTTTCTGCGAAACTCTGAAATAGGCAAAAAACAGCAATTCTGGGCTGGGCCTCCGGTTAGTAGGTTAGTCCCAAAAATAATATAAAAGTGGATAATAAAGCCCAATAATGTCCAAAACAGAAGATAATATAGCATGGAGCAATCAAAAATTATAGATACGTTGGAGACATATCAAGCATCCCCAAGCTTAATTCCTGCTCGTCCTCGAGTAGGTAAATGATAAAAACATAATTTTTGATGTGGAATGCTACAAGGCATAATTTCAATGTAATTATTCTTAATTGTGGTATGAATATTCAGATCCGAAATATTCAAGATAAAAGTTCAATATTGACATAAAAATAATAATAATACTTCAAGCATACTAACTAAGCAATTATGTCCTCTCAAAATAACATGGCCAAAGAAAGTTCATCCCTACAAAATCATATAGTTTAGTCATGCTCCATCTTCGTCACACAAAAATGCTCTCATCATGCACAACCCCGATGACAAGCCAAGCAATTGTTTCATACTTTAGTAATCTCAAACTTTTTCAACCTTCACGCAATACATGAGCCTGAGCCATGGATATAGCACTATGGGTGGAATAGAATATGATGATGGGGGTTATGTGGAGAAGACAAAAAAGGAGAAAGTCTCACATCAACGAGGCTAATCAATGAGCTATGGAGATGCCCATCGATTGATGTTAATGCAAGGAGTAGGGATTGCCATGCAACGGATGCACTAGAGCTATAAATATATGAAAGCTCAACAAAAGAAACTAAGTGGGTGTGCATCCAACTTGCTTGCTCACGAAGACCTAGGGCACTTGAGGAGGCCCATTGTTGGAATATACAAGCCAAGTTCTATAATGAAAATTTCCCACTAGTATATGAAAGTGACAAAACAAGAGACTCTCTATCATGAAGATTATGGTGCTACTTTGAAGCACAAGTGTGGTAAAAGGATAGTAACATTGTCCCTTCTCTCTTTTTCTCTCATTTTTTGGGCCTTCTCTTTTTTTATGGCCTTTCTCTTTTTTTTTATTCCTCACTTGGGACAATGCTCTAGAGAATGATGATCATCACACTTCTATTTATTTACAACTCAATGATTACAACTCGATACTGGAACAAAGTATGAATCTATATGAATGCCTCCGGCGGTGTACCGAGATATGCAATGAACCAAGAGTGACATGTATGAAAGAATTATGAACGGTGGCTTTGCCACAAATACTATGTCAACTACATGATCATGCAAACCAATATGACAATGATGAACGTGTCATGATAAAAGGAATGGTGGAAAGTTGCATGGCAATATATCTTGGAATGGCTATGGAAATGCCATAATAGGTAGGTATGGTGGCTGTTTTGAGGAAGATATAAGGAGGTTTATGTGTGAAAGAGCGTATCATATCACGGGGTTTGGATGCACCGGCGAAGTTTGCACCAACTCTCAATGTGAGAAAGGGCAATGCACGGTACCGAAGAGGCTAGCAATGATGGAAAGGTGAGAGTGCGTATAATCCATGGACTCAACATTAGTCATAAAGAACTCACATACTTATTGCAAAAATCTACAAGTCATCAAAAATCAAGCACTACGCGCATGCTCCTAGGGGGATAGATTGGTAGGAAAAGACCATCGCTCATCCCCGACCGCCACTCATAAGGAGGAGAATCAAAGAACACCTCATGTTTCAAATTTGTTACATAACGTTTACCATACATGCATGCTACGGGACTTGCAAACTTCAACACAAGTATTTCTCAAATTCACAACTACTCAACTAGCACGACTTTAATATCACTACCTCCATGTCTCAAAACAATCATCAAGCATCAAACTTCTCTTAGTATTCAAAACACTCATAAGAAAGTTTTTACTAATCTTGAATACCTAGCATATTAGGTTTATTTAAGAAAATTACCATGCGATTTAAGACTCTTAAAATAATCTAAGTGAAGCATGAGAGATCAATAGTTTCTATAAAACAAATCCACCACCGTGCTCTAAAAGATATAAGTGAAGTACTAGAGCAAAAACTATATAACTCAAAAGATATAAGTGAAGCACATAGAGTATTCTAATAATTTCCGAATCATGTGTGTCTCTCTCAAAAGGTGTGTACAGAAAGGATGATTGTGGTAAACTAAAAAGCAAAGACTCAAATCATACAAGACGCTCCAAGCAAAACACATATCATGTGGTGAATAAAAATATAGCTCCAAGTAAAGTTACCGATGGAAGTAGACGAAAGAGGGGATGCCTTCCGGGGCATCCCCAAGCTTTGGCTTTTTGGTGTCCTTAGATTATCTTGGGGGTTCCATGGGCATCCCCAAGCTTAGGCTCTTGCCACTCCTTGTTCCATAATCCATCAAATCTTTCACCCAAAATTTGAAAACTTCACAACACAAAACTCAGCAGAAAATCTCGTGAGCTCTGTTAGCGAAAGAAAACAAAAGACCACTTCAAGGTACTGTAGTGAACTAATTATTTATTTATATTGGTGTTAAACCTACTGTATTCCAACTTCTCTATGGTTTATAAACTATTTCACTAGCCATAGAATCATCAAAATAAGCAAACAACACACGAAAAACAGAATCTGTCAAAAACAGAACAGTCTGTAGTAATCTGTAACTAACGCAAACTTATGGAACTCCAAAAAATCAGCCAAAATAGGAAGACCTAGAAAATTTGTTTATTTATCAGCAGCAATTGGAATCAATATTTTATCACGTTCTGGTGATTTTTAACAATTGTTTTCGTGAACAGAAAGTTTCTGGAAATTACAGCAAGATCAAATAACTATCATCCAAGAATATCCTATAGATTTAACTTGGCACAAACACTAATTAAAACATAAAAACACATATAAACAGAGGCTAGAACAATTATTTATTGAATAACAGCAAGGAAAAATATTGGGTTGTCTCCCAACAAGCGCTTTTCTTTAAAGCCTTTTAGCTAGGCATTGATAATTTTAATGATGCTCACATGAAAGACAAGAATTGAAGCACAAAGAGAGCATCATAATACACGTGACAAACACATCTAAGTCTAACATACTTCCTATGCATAGGCATCTTATAGAAAAACAAATTATCATAGCAAGCAAAAACTAGCATATGCAAGGAAGCGGAAAAGAACAATAGCAATCTCAACATAACGAGAGGTAATTTAGTAACATGAAAATTTCTATAACCATATTTTCCTCTCTCATAATAATTACATGTGGGATCATAAGAAAATTCAACAATATAGCTATCACATAACATATTCTCAACACGATCCACATGCATGCGAAGTTGATACTCTTCCAAAATAGTGGGATTATCATTAACTAAAGTCATGATTTCTCCAAGCCTACTTTTATAAAAAAAATCATAACATTGAATATTATCCAAATATGTGGGATCTAAAGTTTACACTCTTCCAAACCCACTTTCAATATTATTGCAAACACTATTATCAATCTTATATTCATCATGGGGCTTAAATAAATTTTCAAGATCGTAAGAAGAATCTCCCCAATCATGATTATTGCAACAGGTAGTGGACATAGCAAAACTAGCATCCCCAAGCTTAGGGTTTTGCATATTATTAGCATAATTTACATCAATAGAATTTATAATAAAATCTTTGCAATCATGCTTTTTATTCAAAGATCTATCGTGAATCACTTCATAAAGCACTTCATCACAATTTTCAGATTCACGGATTTCAAGCAAAACCTTATAAAGATAATCTAGTGCATCCAAATCACTAGGAATTGGTTCATCATAATTGGATATCTTAAAAAGATTGGCAAGTGGATGAGGATCCATAGATATTAGCTTCTCTGTTTAGGAATAAATACTCAACTATTTCAACCAAACGAGCAAACGAACCAAGTAAGACATCAAGGCAAACAAAAAGATGAACGGAAAAAGGGCGAATAAAACGGCAAGGGTGAAGTGGGGGAGAGGAAAACGAGAGGCAAATGGAAAATAATGTAATGCGGGAGATAAGGGTTTGTGATGGGTACTTGGTATGTTGACTTTTGCGTAGACCTCCCCGGCAAGGGCGCCAGAAATCCTTCTTGCTACCTCTTGAGCACTGCGTTGGTTTTCCCTTGAAGAGGAAAGGGTGATGCAGCAAAGTAGCGTAAGTATTTCCCTCAGTTTTTGAGAACCAAGGTATCAATCCAGTAGGAGGCTACGCACGAGTCCCTCGCACCTACACAAACAAATAAATCCTTGCAACCAACACGATAAGGGGTTGTCAATCCCTACACGGTCACTTACGAGAGTGAGATCTGATAGATATGATAGGATAATATTTTTGGTAGTTTTATGATAAAGATGCAGAGTAAAATAAAAGCAAAGTAAAAAGCAACAGAAATAACAAAGTGTTGGAAGATTAATATGATGAAGATAGACCCGGGGGCCATAGGTTTCACTAGTAGCTTCTCTCAAGAGCATAAGTATTTTACGGTGCGTGAACAAATTACTGTTGAGCAAATGACAGAATTGAGCATAGTTATGAGAATATCTAGGTATGATCATGTATATAGGCATCACGTCCAAGACAAGTAGACCGACTCCTGCCTGCATCTACTACTATTACTCCACACATCGACCGCTATCCAGCATGCATCTAGAGTATTAAGTTCATAAGAACAGAGTAACGCCTTAAGCAAGATGACATGATGTAGAGGGATAAATTCATGCAATATGATAAAAACCCCATCTTGTTATCCTCGATCGCAACAATACAATACGTGCCTTGCTGCCCCTACTGTCACTGGGAAAGTACACCGCAAGATTGAACCCAAAGCTAAGCACTTCTCCCATTGCAAGAAAGATCAATCTAGTAGGCCAAACCAAACTGATAATTCGAAGAGACTTGCAAAGATAACCAATCATACATAAAAGAATTCAGAAGATTCAAATATTGTTCATAGATAAACTTGATCATAAACCCATAATTCATCGGTCTCAACAAACACACCGCAAAAGAAGATTACATCGAATAGATTTCCACGAGAGAGGGGAGAACATTGTATTGAGATCCAAAAAGAGAGAAGAAGCCATCTAGCTAATAACTATGGACCCGAAGGTCTGAGGTAAACTACTCACACTTCATCGGAGAGGCTATGGTGTTGATGTAGAAGCCCTCCGTGATGGATGCCCCCTCAGGCGGAGCTCCGGAACAGACCCCAAGATGGGATCTCGTGGGTATAGAAGGTTGTGGCGGTGGAATTAGGTTTTTGGCTCTGTATCTGATCATTTGGGGGTACGTAGGTATATATAGGAGGAAGTAGTACGTCGGTGGAGCAACATGGGGCCCACGAGGGTGGAGGGCGCGCCTTGGGGGGGGGGGGTAGGCACACCCCCCTACCTCGTGGCTTCCTGGAAGCTTCCTTGACGCAGGGTCCAAGTCTCCTGGATCATGTTCGTTCAAAAAATCACGTTCCCGAAGGCTTCATTCCGTTTGGACTCCGTTTGATATTCTTTTTCTGCGAAACTCTGAAATAGGCAAAAAACAGCAATTCTAGGCTGGGCCTCCGGTTAGTAGGTTAGTCCCAAAAATAATATAAAAGTGGATAATAAAGCCCAATAATGTCCAAAACAGAAGATAATATAGCATGGAGCAATCAAAAATTATAGATACGTTGGAGACGTATCACGCATGCATTAATGTGCATGTCCGAACTGCGAAAAGAGACGCAGGATATAAACATCTGGGGGCATGTATCACTATAAGTAAAAGTCATCTTTTGTTCACTGACCGAATATTCCCTTAAGAACGCTAGCTTTCGGCTTCACCCAGTCTGAGGTACACATCCGGCTGACCCGGCAGTAACAATCGCAAAGGTGCTCCCCTTATGCCTGAGCCGAATTAACGGGAACGTAGGGCATAAACACAAGAGCCAGGCAACCCAGCTTGGCCAAAACTTAAGTCAGATCGATGCATATAATGGCGAAGAAAAGGTACATGTGAGAAAGTAACACATGTGTGGGGGGCATAGAGCCCGGAACATAGTTATATTAAGCTTCTCTATAAGAAGCCCCCAGGTATAGTGAGCATGCCTGGCACGTCAAGATTGTGTAGTCAAGACACATTTTAACCTTTTAAGGCCGTGAAGAAAAAGGGAAGAAAGAAAGAAAGAAAGACAGATAGTGGATATATATATATATAAATTGACGGAGGTAAGGAGACGAACACTGAGTCCGGCACTAGGCGTAGAACCTTCGGAGTCTGGCCGCGTTCCATGGGTTTGGCTCGAGTCGATTGTCCGATGCATCCCGCAGACGGTACGCTCCACCGGTCAGAACTTTGTCAGTAACGAAGGGACCTTCCCATTTGGGCATGAGCTTGTACTTTTTCTTCTCTGGTAGGCGTAGAACAAGTTCGCCAACGTTATTAGTTTTGGCCCGTACTTCTCTGCTTTGATACCGTCGAGCCTGTTGCTGATAGAATGCGGAGCGGGCTTTTGCCACGTCATGCTCCTCCTCCAGGGCGTCCAAACTGTCCTGCCGATCAAGCTCGGCTTCTTTCTCTTCGTACGTGTGCACTCGAGGTGAGTCATGAATGATGTCGCAGGGCAATACCGCCTCTGCGCCGTACACCATAAAAAACGGTGTGTATCCGGTAGTGCGATTCGGCGTGGTCCGCAGCCCCCATAGTACGGAGTCGAGCTCCTCGACCCAGTGCGTATCTGATTCCTTCAAGGATCACACTAATCTGGGTTTAATGCCGCTCATAATAAGACCATTTTCTCGCTCGACTTGACCATTTGTTTGGGGGTGATAGACGGAGGCATAATCGAGCTTAATGCCCATGTTGCCGCACCAAGTTTTTACCTCGTCGGCTGTAAAGTTCGAGCCGTTATCGGTGATGATGCTATGGGTGAATCATTAGCAATATCATCTCCGAGGCCATTAGAATTCATAAAGATGAACATTATGATGATCACTCACTACAAAAAAAAGACACACCGTGACATTTTGGGTCGAACGAAATTTTTTCTGTCATACTTATGACAGTTCTATGACAATAATTGTGACAAAACCCGGTATCATCATAGATGTGGTGGGGTCCTACTTCTATGACAAAAAATCATGACAAAGAATGGGCTTTTCGTCCTGGGCGGGCCGGAGACGCAGCTGCATGACATTCTTTGGGCCGTCCATGACGGAAAAAACCGTGGTAGAAGCGAGGGCGAGGAAAATATCGGGGTGTTCCCGGTTACGGTGGCTGGTCGTGGGCCGAGCGATGCGCGTTTCTCTCGTACGTACGTGCGTGGGTGCGAGGCGTTGGGCTTTAACTGAACCCAAGCGAGGAGTTGGGCTCTAATTGAACCCGAGCGATTGCACTACATGCTACGCGTTACTGAACCCGAGCGATCGATCGATGGCTGTTAACTGAACCCGATCAAGCGTTTCCTTCGCTACTGCTGCTAACTGAAGCCGATCGATGCTGCCTCTGGATGAACAGTGAGCATTGTTGGGGGGTTTGGATGAACAGTTCCCGGTGGGGGTTGGATAAACGGGAACCCGTGGTAGTAGAGGCTGTTGCCGCTGGATGAACAGTACCCCCGATCGATCGAGCCGGTGGATGAACAGGACCTCAGGGATGGCTGGATGAACAGGACCCCGTGGAGGGCTGGTTGAACAGTAGCCGGTGGAGGGCTGGTTGAACAGTAGCCGGTGGAGGGCTGGATGAACAGTAGCCCATGGAGGGGTGGTTGAACAGGACCCCGTGGAGAGGGCTGGTTGAACAGTAGCCGGTGGAGGCTGGATGAACAGGAGCCCGTGGATGAACAGTCGCAGGTGGAGGCTAGAGGAGGTCGACGGTGGATGAACAGTAGCCCGTGGAGGCTGGAGGAGGTTGACGGTGGAGATGAACAGTATCCCGTGGAGTCCCGTTTTGCGGTACGCCACACCCCTCCAGATGAACAGGACCCCCGTTTCGACCGTAGCGCTCAAACACAAGTCCGTTTCCTCCATTTTGCGGTACACCACACCCTCCCGATCAACATGACCCCATTTCCACCATAGGAGGTTTGTTTCCTCCGTTTTGCGGTACGCCAGACCCCTCCCGATGAACAGGATCCCGTTTTGAGTGTGGCCGGTCGAACACAAGGCCGTTTCCTCCGTTCTGTGGTGCGCGAGACCTCGTTTCCATCGGCTGTTCCGTCCAAGCCGGTTGGCTCCTGATGAACAGCACGCGTTCCGTTGCCTCCCGATGAACACGACGCATTCTGTTGCCTCCCCATGAACATGATGATGATGCAGTTTCTCCGTTCCGACCCAGCCACAGCCATGTACACGAGCCCTGGCCGTATGTATGCGTGAGTAGGCGTTCAAGACCCCGCCCGTATGTACGTACATGGTCGTATTAACTTTCTTGCAACCTGGTCGCTGTACGTACGTGTACATGCTACGTGCGCACCTCT
Source organism: Triticum aestivum (assembly GCF_018294505.1). NCBI lineage: Eukaryota > Viridiplantae > Streptophyta > Magnoliopsida > Poales > Poaceae > Triticum > Triticum aestivum. The sequence continues at coordinate 172,784,129 of NC_057808.1, read as the reverse complement.
ACTACCACACGTGCGTGCCTCTACTACCACACGTGCCCTTCCTTACACGGCCACGGTTCATCGCTGCAGCCTGCAGACAGACCGATCGACCAGTATGTACGTACACGTTCATGAAAAAAATGACAACGCTACGTACACTTCGACCGGGTCGGTCCCGACTGTCAGGCACTTCCTTGCGTGCGAAGATGTAGCTGGTGGGTCCCAGTAGTCAGGGGGCGAATAGTTTCTTTTGCCCGTAATATGGACACACTTCCTTGCGTGCGAAGATGTAGCTGGTGGGTCCTAGCAGTCAGGGGGTGAATCATTTTTTGCTCGTAATATGGACGCACTTCCTTGCGTGCGAAGATGTAGCTGGTGGGTCCCAGCAGTCAGGGGGAAACTTTTTTTTGCGAAATACGGTGGCCCGTCCGGTGGGTCCCTGCTGTCAGGTGGAGGAATAATTATTTTCCGCGTAATAATGAGGCACTTCCTTGCTGCGGCTGTGGACCCAGCTGTCAGCCTCTCCACATACAGTACTCTTCCGATGGAAGTCGGTCGTTGACCACATTGACCATGCCGCGCCGAGAGCACCAAGGCGGTGGACGATGGCGAGGCCTAGGAAGGGGACGACACAGAGCCAGGGAAGACGCGGCAGTGGATGCCCATGCGGAGAGGAGTACGAGGGTTCACTGGTTTGGCTGCGGTGTGAGGATGTCGTCGCCGCAGGGCCTGGCCAACGGTGGGAGTGGTAGGGGGAGGTGAGGCCTCCGCGGCAGCACAGCCGGCCGCGGGAGGCAGGAACAGGCGGCACGACCGGCGCTGCTTTGGGTGGCTGGAGCAAGAAGACCAGAGGTTGAAGAATCACAACGGCCGTTGGATGGACATCGTACGGTCACTGCAGCTAGAATCGTTTATAGTGACTAAGTTGACAAAGCCCTTGGTATGCGTCAACTTAGTAGGCCCACAAGTCAGTCTCCGAAACGGTGCGCCCCAGATGTCAGGGGGAGGAATCATTTTTTGGGTGGCTGAAGCTAGAATATCCAAGATTGAAGAAGAAGCACGGCATTCGTTGGATGGACATCCAACGGACACTGCTGCTAGAACCGTGTGTTGACTAAGTTGACAAAGCCTTGCATACGCGTCAACTTAGTAGGCTCACAAGTGTGTGGCAGAGAACTTATAGCCCATTTGCAATTTGTAAGAATGCACAGTCCATTTTTGAATTCTAATGGAATTTACTACAGCCCATTTACAGTTTGTTAAAAGTACAACCCATTTTCTAGCTAGGACAACGATTAATAATTTCAACCAACCGTTCAAAACCGAATTCAATAAAATTTCCCACATTTTGATAGGATCCGAAATATTTTTGTCCCGAAATTTCTAGTCAGATTAAATACAATTTCAATATAAATTTGTATTACGTAAAAGTCCAACGAAACATTGCGCGCGCAAGAATTAATGAAATTAAAATTTTCAAAATCCAAAAGTAATATTTTATAAACTACTTACGTGTTTGGTGCATTTTTTTATAGTTACTGCCCAGTTTTTTTATCACATCCCATTTATTATTTCTTAAAGCCCATTTTCTTGTTAAGCCTAATGCATCCCTCCTAGGAAAGATTTGCAGCCCAACGGGGCGGAGAATAACAAGTTGACCCGGATTGTGTACAACTATTGGCCCAGTTGCATTGCTGATGTTGAAAGAAAAGGCATGTGTAGTATAGTACAACCTTACATGGCTACTCAGCCCACATTCAGCGACGCCGGAAAGGCCCAAACAAGGCTTCTGTACAACTTTTTGAAGTCACTGAGCTCAATTAAAAACTTAAGAAAAAATTTAGAGTATAGTGGAACCTATTAAAAGCTGTCACGAGCGAAGAAATAATTCAACGGGTCCCACTTGTGCGTGTGTGTGTGTGCGTGAGAGAGACAGAGAGACCCATCGATCTATGCTTGGAAATACATCTTTAAGCAATATGCATTGATGATGCTCAGTAAAAACTTATATAGTTGACACAATCATATAGAACATCATAGCACACTGAACTTGCATACAAAAATTTCACGCAGGCGGCACAATCAGGGTGGAAGCAGTGGATCGCTACGGGTAGGGCTATGTTGAAACCAACGAACTTGTACATAACGGTTCATCGTCTTTATCAATGACGGGGAAATATCTTGAATGTTGTGCAAAGAAAACAGATAAACAACACAATATATAAGTTCTACTAGAACATTAAGTTGATGTACAACCCTTTCTAAAAAAAGTTCAGGTAAAAAAATAGAACAGGTCATCTGACAAGATTCAGTTGTTACCTCAAATTAGAGCACATGCATCGAGGCAGCCAACTCTGCCTCTTCTCCCAAAGAAGCAGTGGCCTCTGCCGCGAGATGGAGTAGGCTATGTGCCATCCATCGTTCCGAGCAACACGGGGAAAGTCTGACATTGACTCCTGTAATGGACGTCTTCGACGTACCCGGGCACCAGCGACGGCGGAAGGACTTTGATTGATGGATTGACCACTTCTTCGACATGCACGAACACTCGATACAGGTACATCCCTAACATGGTCCGCGGCGGCCTTGGTGGCGGCAAATAGTACAACCCCGGTTCCTGCACCGGTATCTCAACAACAATCACCTTTGGTATGGTGGACGGCTTCTTCATCCATGCCATAACCGTCAGAGCCCAGCTGTTTGGAGGAACAAACATACTTACGAGCTCACCTCCAAGGTCGTTGATAAGCTCATTCATGGACTCGCTGTTCCAAGCACGTCAAGGCATGCCGTGGAAGGTAAGCTTTGTTAAAAACTCAAGCTCAGAGGGCACCGAGCCCCATCCTGGGTGCCACCAATCAAAGCTCACCAGCGCGCCATCGCAGAACAAACACCGGGAAGATTCGAACACATGACTGCAGTCGAAAGTTGTCCGGAACCTGACGAAGAAATTAGCCGGTGGCGGACAGACTTCGACGAGCAAGTCACTTATTTGGATGCCGTGCACAATACCAAGAGCTTTGACAAGGTCGTCCTGTGAGACGGGAGGCTGATCGCCGTTGATGGTTACCATCAACACTTTGCCGGCAAACTGGTCGTCAAGCGCCGTCATGCCACTGTTGAGCGACAGCACGCAGCGCCCGAAGGCAGGACGGACCTGAGGATCTCCGGCTCAGAGATCCGCGTTGACTGGCAACATGATAGTGCGCTTGAGTACAAGGAGTACAGGAGGGGGATTTGGGGGAACTGTAGTAGGAATTGAGATTCCAGAGGTGGGGAGGGGCGGTTGATTGGGGATGAAAATGTAGCATGAATTTCGAACACGCGCCAATATGCACTCGGCGCGCAAGCGCACGAAAACACCGGTGGCGCTCACATGTCGGCCTAAGAGTCCCTATTCTTTCTTTTTTTGAGAGCCCGTCCTTTTTTTTGAGGATCTTTTGAGAGCCCGGCCTGAGAGTCATAATTGACCTATTTGGCATTGCCTTAATACTCGACCCATATTCAACGACACCTCACGGGCCCAAACAAGTGTACATCATCGAAAAGACACTGAGCTCAAATTATAATTTGAAAAAAGGAGATATACTCTGAACACTAGAGAATGGTGATGCCCTCATTTAGCCCACCAGCAGTTCGAGACAATAAACAGTTGGAAACAACGATATATACAACATTCAAACACTGACTAGTGACTACTACTGACATAAACAGCAAGACATGATTGTTCATAAGAAGTCTTGCTACACCACCAAAACGCACCCATCTGCAGTGCTCAGACTCTCGTGATCCAGACGAGAATGCCATTTTAAGTAGAGGCAACTATTAAATAGTAAGAGTGACATAGACGAGGATAACCAAATGACAAGGAATATGCATAACAAAAGAGAGAACTACCCATACAGAACAAGAAGCAAAGACAACAAGTCATTCGAAGAGGGGATGATCCAACACCATCATAATTTGCAGCCCCGGTTCAGCCACTAGTGGTCCGGAGACACCAGTACTCCACCCTTTCGACGCAACAGCCCAATTACCTATCAACCTGAAGGCTTGAACCACATCACTGCCTGTCGGACTCGACACATCCAAGGATCAAAGTTAATCCAGATGCCTTTGTCATTCTCACCTTCTTTTGGCTGCAGGCTGTATCGTTGACAATCAGGGAGTTTGCTCCCAAACTCCTAGGGCTCACCATGTAGACACAGTTTTCCATAGCAAACGGAGCCTCTCTGCCATCAAGGTCCTTGAAAATGGTGATTTCCTGGTTAATTGGATAATTGAGCCTGAGAAACAGAGAGTATGAACCAAGGCTGTTTACCGGCCTCCAACTCAAAAATCCTGCAGGCCCCAACAAGCTGGTATCCTGCTCATAGACGTAACAGCCACTGTCCGGATACTCGCGTATTTCATGGTGCTTGCATACAATGGGGTTTTTGCAATGTAACTTTTCCTGCTCATGTGTCCGAATGATCATCAGTCTTTTGCCATCTTCTGATCGAGTGAGGAACCAGTTGTGCTTCCCTGTTTTTGGCAATGGTGGTGTGATTACAAAGGGCAGTAACTGTAGGGACACTGCATCATATCAAAAAGGACAGGCATTGTTAATGTAAGATCAGCATTGTTCAGAGTATGAGTAGGATAATGCAAGAAACATCATTGATATGTCCCTGTTGGAACTGGGAGGAAAATACAGGGAAATGTATACTGGGTTCGAAAATATAGAAGTGCCATGCATGGTTATACTCATGTTATCTCACAATCGATTCTTCATAGGAAACTACCATGTCATGCATGTTATGTAATCATGTTCTGTCCACACAAACAAATTCTTTAAGAAAACTAACATACCATGCATTGTTATATACTCATGTTCTGTGGGCAAAATTTTTGTGAGCATATTATTCTAGCTATTGATTGCTGAAGGGCGAACATAGGTATGTACACATGGTAAGCACTATAGGATTTCATTACTTCAAAATATAGAGTTCTCCATATGCACATTTACTTCCCTAATGTATGGTTAGATGAAATAGATAGTGTGATGCATGTTTCTACATCATGAAAATGAGGAAACTAACATGGCCATTGATACACACTCATATTTAGTAGTATATAGATTACTATAAAATAAGGAGAATATCAATATCTTCCTAACAGTTTGATTATTCAGGGGTACAAATTGGCTGTAATGACATGGTCACAATCGCATGAATTAACTCATTCCAAATATAGCTGATTTACAGCGTCTCTAATACATTGCCATAGTTCTACTCAAATTCTGCTCAAACAGGGATATGTCAATCATCACAAGAAGTTCAAACAGTGTCATGGCGTCATCATTAACATCAGACGAAAATAACTTACACGCACGGTCCCAGCAATACGTGGTGCCATCTTCTTTGTCGATCACGTAGATGATGCCATTGTGTTCAATAGCATCACAGAAGTGTGTATCAGCTTTGACGACGATCCACTGCGAGCTGAGCTGTCTCCAGCTAAAGAAGGCACCGGCGGAAAGATAGGCGAGTCCCTTGTCGAACAACGCAATTAGCTTGAAGTTTGCGTAATCCGCATGTCGTGTGGCCACTTGGCAGATTACAATCTTCTGCAAAACAAGGTGCGTCCAACTGACGACATAATCTAGATGACTTGGACCGCGAAGTTAAAACTCTATATCATCCAACAGAGGAAGGATAATCTCATGGGAGGTCTGGAAGTTCACGAGCACCAAATTTTCCCCGTCTTCTCTGACGGCAGCCATCCAGTGGGAGTTCATGCCGACCCAGTACATACCTGCAAGAAGTTTTGGGCGATGGTGATCGGATCGAAGTCGAGGGAAATGATGTACGGCGACCCACTACATACCTGCAAAGAAGTTTGGCTAATGGAGGTCGGATTGAAGTCGAGGGGCATCATGTACGCCTCCGTATCATGGTGAGCAAATCTCGCAAGACTAGATAGAAGCAAGAAGCGTGTCTTGAAAATCTTAGGCCTCGCTTCGATGATGGCCGTGTGCATGCCCCTAGAGCATGCAGCCAGCCACAGGGCGCTCAACATATCCATACATGAACAACAGAGGTCGAGGACGTCACTGGGGAGATTGCTCCAATCGCAGCTCATATGTATGCTGCGCGGTTCTCGTTCGGCCATGGTGGCGTTTGGAAGGTGGGGGTTTGGGGGGCTTGATTTACGGGGGAGAAGGCTTTCGGTGCTAGAGCGGCTACCGAGGGAATAGTGGTACTGGGGGAGGCAAGCGAGGCGAGGGTATGCGGGGCCACGGTGAGATGATGAAGGGTGACCTCAGGATCTCCGACGAGACGGAAATGGAGATGGAGTGGTGCTAGGGGAGAGGGAGACGAGGCGAGGCATGCTATACAGCGGCGGTGACAGTGAATGCACAGTGCACAAGGTGAGGCTGACTTTGGTAACCCGGACACGCCGCCTGGACTGGTGTCACCTCGGGCGCAGGGTCTTGTCACTTCACTGTGAGGACCAGATGAGTAATAGTATTTTGACCATCAAGTGTACCACATTTGTACTACTACTACTACTACTAGTAGGAGTAGTAGGAACATGAGTAGTACGCCCGTGCTAGCATGCCTCTGGGTTCACTTCATCCTCCAGGTATCACCCATATTGCGAGCAGAACCAAATTCTCGTGCATGCGGAAGCGTGAAGAAGGACTTCTCTTTTTTGAGGATAACCGCATATTCCTTAACCGTAGTAGGAACATGAGTAGTACTCCCTCCGGTCCTCTTTTGTCTGCGCATAACTTTTTCAGTATTTCTCTAATTAGTCTGTGTATATACCCTTTTGCATGCACCCATTTCCCTCCATGCCCCGCATTCACAGCATTAATTAGCATACGCATGAGCAGCTGCAGCCAGACTCCAGCCAATAAACTGCAGCATGCAAGTGGGCCATTCTGTGCGCATGGGAGAGTGAAAAGGCAACCGAAGGGCCTGTCCAATCCATTGCATGCAGCAGTCAAACCACCACAGCTGTCCTCATGCATGCGCATAATTTCTCCCATTTACTTCTCCATCGGGAATCGATTTTCCTCTGCTTCTTCACTACTCCTTGATCTTCATTTGCATCCAAACCACACTGCATTCACATTGTTTTAACCTCTTCACATCCTCCTGCAGTAATTCCGAAGCCCCTATAAATAATCATCTTCTTCAGTTACACTAGCCATCTAATCCTAATTCTCCAAACCATAGCCCTCCGGTCCAGCGGTTCCAAATGGCGAAAGAGATCGAGATGCAGGTTTTTAGCATCCAACATGTCCTCGTCAAAGGCTCGTTGAGCATAGTTGCCACAGTCACCGACCACCCAAGGGTTGTTTGGAAGTGGATCAACAATGCATCCAACTCCCTCCAAAAGGTGGAGATAAATGTCATCGGTCTCGACGCAGAGTACACGGAGCGTGCCACTAGGAAGATCCCAATGCGCCGCCATCCTTCAGTTGTGCCTCGAAGATGATGTTTTGGTGTACCACATCATACACGCGCCCTCCATACCAGGTGAGCTTCATGATTTCTTATCTCGGGAGGACATATACTTCTGTGGGGCAGCCATCGCAGGGGACAAACAGAAGTTGGAGCTGTACAACCTTGATTTGAAAAGCATCGCTGACCTACAAACCAAAATAAAAATTCCTGTAGAAGATTGTGATAAACCGACAGCATCCCTATTCGATCTAGCAAATTTTGTGCTCGGAACAAATCTTCATAAGGGTGATAAGATGCTAGCATTAAGGTCGTCTGGATGGGAGAATTATCCCTTGACGTACGAGCGGATAAAATATGCTGCCCTCGATGCCCGTGTGAGTTTCGAGATAGCTGCAAGGTCCAGAGAGCTTGTTGCGAAGCCGTCTGCCATAGAAAATGAGAACAAGAAGAAGAAGAAGAAGAAGAAGATGCTGCACCAGTAGCAGGGCATTATGGATGGATGAACTATTTCCTCTCTTGTAAAAAAAATATTCCCTCTCTATGTATATTGATATAGCTGGACTATTTCGATGGTGTGCATGTCTTTGGAACAAGTAGTAGCATGGGTCCGCTTGACTATAAGGAACTATTTATCCACCTAGCTTTCTCTACTACTCCTTCCAGTGATCGGTATGCTGTCTGTAGACATGACAGCTTGTCCATGGAAGTTCAACTACGGCGACCATCACGTTTCATCCACTGCCACTCGCGATTCCCACGACACCGCTCCAACCCACGGCACCACATCCCCCGATGTGTGCCTCACCCCTCTCGGCCGCACCGCCCCTCTGCCTTTGTGTGTATGACATGTGGGCCAACTGAAATGCGGCGAGCATCAAGTTTCTACCACAGCCACACATGATTCCCACGACGCCGCTCGAACCCATGACACCACACGTCCCCCGACCTGCGGCTCACCCCTCTCGGCCCCATAGCCCCTCTGCCTTCGGGAGCATTACATGTGGACCAGCCACCTATCAGGTCCACATGTTATTGACTCAAAAGCAGGTGTCGTAAGGCGCTGAAGCTCAGACCCGAGGGCCCCGAGAGGTAAATGTAACTCTTGCGCCAGGCCTTGTGGTGCTACCGATGCATGAACTCGTGGCAAACTCGATATTTGTTTCTTTACTATACATGCACGCAACGATTTAATGGACATTGTAATCTCAACATGTGATGAGGAGCTCTAAATTTGAATTTGAAACTTATAAAACAAAAAAATTCAAAACAAATAAACTGGGAGAGAGGGAGTCTACCGTTGGATGTGTCCCATACGAAACAAGTCCCCTGGTTTGCACCATGAAGATGCGGTTAGAAAGGAGCACAACATCTTCGTACTCGTACGACAACAAATCGGCCGCAGACAACATCGTCCACCATTGACCGCCATGTGCAAGGTCCGTGCTATCTTCTTCAATCTCATCGTGTTTCCATCATACCAATTCAGGCAGTGGCCCGTTGCATGGCTGATCCCAATGTTGGACAAAGGTTCTACAGGAATGGTGTCACCATTGTAAATGTTGTGCAAATTGATGTTGGTACCCTCCCGTACATATGCAAGCCAATCTCCACTCGCACCGAGCCTAACCTGTGAAATAGTGGACAGGGGGAGAATTAGGAAATGGACATGGAAGTAGTCTTTAGAATGCATTTACTACGTGATCAAACTCATCTTACCTGCTCATCGCACAAAATCCGAGTGCCCCTCAACGTCGGCATCTCAAGGGGCGTCAACTTGCAACTATGGCCATGCCGCGCTGGAGAGACCCCCAAGGAAACATCCTTGTGCGTTGCACAGAACATCAAGATGCATTTGTATGAGTTGTTTATCTTGTGAGAGAAAAGGATGAACGAGGGAAGGCCTTATTTGCAAATGTGGACTGGGGTGTAGGTTTCTTTTTGGAAAATTGCCACAGTTTTCTTCCTATCCATCAGATATAAATCGGACGGCCTATAAAAAAGCAGAGTTGGTGACGATGGTGTGCCAGCCATCCTACAATATGGGCCGTCCGATCTATATCTAACGGATAGGAAGGAAACTATGACAATTTACCCGCACTCCTATCCACATTTGCAGATAAGGCCTTCCTTCGTTCATCCTTTTCTCCCACAAGATCTTGATGTTCTGTGCAACGCACGGGCATCTTGCTAGTATAAGAGGGGTGTGGGTATTTTTTTGCAAAATTGCCATAGTTTCCTTCCTATCCGTCAGATATAAATCGGACGGCCTATACTGCAGGATGGCAGGCTCACCATCATCAACAACTCTGTTTTTTATAAGAGTAGAGTAGAGATAGAGATAGAGACTACTACTACCAATGTTCTGGCCCGTGCGTTGCAATGGATCCAAAGTAGTAGAATAATACTTGTTCACGGGCTTGAAATATAAACACTCTAGTTTTGATATACATGTATCAGTAAAAGTAAATCATGCTTCACTCAAAATATATTCCTCGGGCTGTTTTGATGGTTTGAAGATAACATGTTTAAAAAAAAATTGGAGCTGTTTTTTTACATTTTGTAGCATGGCATGGCATCCGGTGCACCTAATCATCTGAAAAGAAAATTAAGTTTGGGTCGGTGGCTCACCCCGCGGCAAGATGCCCGTGTGGCCTTCTTCTATAACTTGCAAGATGCTCATGCATTGCAGGGAACATCAACATGCATTTTTTTACAAAACACCTGTTGTGATTCCTTGCAGGAGTAATCCCATGTGTAAAAGCTAATGATATCTCGAGAATTTTATCGGAAAATGGTATCTTTGGAACAAGTTTTCTCTACTACTGCTCCTTGCAGTGAGCGGTATGCAATGCATGTGTCAGCAGACATGACAGCTTGTCCATGGAAGTTGAACCACGGCGACCATCACGTTTCTTGTTTCTACCACTGCCACACCCACACGCTATTCCCACGACGCCGCTCCAACCCATGGCACGACGTCCCCCAACGTGCGCCTCATCCCTCTCCGCCCACCGCTCCTCTGCGTTTGTGTGCATGACATGCGGGCCAGCTGAACTGCGGCGACCATCAACTTTCTATCACAGCCACACCCGATTGTATGCGGTTTGCCTGCTCCGATCCATACTCCCGCACCATCGAATTTTCATCCAGCGGCTGTGACACATTTCGTCCCGGGCACCAATCCTCAGCTGGAGTACTTCTGTCCTACAGGTAATACCCGCCGGTGTGGCCGTCTACGCCTCGACGCCCAGCTGTGGCACCCTCGCCACGGCCACGCCACCACCGGCCGGTTCATCTCGAACAAGTGAGTCGCGAACCACGCCACCACCATGAGAATGACATGTGGGCCAGCCGCATTTAAGGTCCGCATGTCATTGACTCATAGGATGGTGCACTAAGCCACTGAAGCTCGGTCCCATGGGCCTCGACAGGGAAATGGTAACTCCTGCGGCAGGCCTTGTGGTGCTCCCGCAGTACGAGCTCGTGCCAAACCCGGATGAGATTTGGTAACCAACTAGTAAGCTACACGTGCATTGCACGCATGAGATTTGGTAACCAAATCTCTACTCTCTATATCTATATCTATATCTATATCTATACTCTTATAAAAAAGAGAGTTCGTGATGATGGTGTGCCTGCCATCCTGCAATATAGGCCGTCCGATTTATATCTGACGGATAGGAAGGAAACTATGGCAATTTTCCAAAAAGATACCCACACCCCTCTCCACATTTGCAAATAAGGCCTTCTCTCGTTCATCCTTTTCTCCCACAACATAATTTCCATGCAACGCATGGGCATCTTGCTAGTTATGAATAAATAACACTCTATCAACGAGCCCCATCAAACACCAAATTTCTTGGCTTCCGTGCTACAGCTAGATCTTCCCCTCGTTTTTGTTTTCCAACCCGGCGGCGGGCGGGGTGCGATTTGCCAATGGTCGGTTTGCTCAACGGCGGTCCCACATGAAAGTGAAAATATGCTAGGCAACACGCCGTCCCTAGCTATGTGGCGTGCTGGACTGGCCGTGGAGTACTCCCGATTCCCGGGCGTGTGGGGGTGCGACGCGAACGCGGCATGCCTTTTCCTTTTCCTGGCAAAGTGCCCGTGCGCTGCGATGGATCCAAAGTAGTAGAATAGTAGTACTTGTTCACAAACTTGAAAGAAATCTCTCTTGTTTTGATATACTCCTAATGTATTACTTTTCACTCAAAATATATTTCTTAGGCTGTTTTGATGAGGTGAGGGAGGGATGTGGCTGCTTTCAAGATAAGGGGTTTTCTGCAAATTGGAGCAGAGAAGTGGGCTATTGTTGCAGAATGCCACAACTTACCTCACAACCGTTAGATGCAGATCTACTGCTCAGAAACGACGGATGGCAGACACACCACCATCACCAACTGAGTCTTTTATAGGAGTAGGAGTAGAGAAAAATGTATAAATTGTAACATTTGGTTCTGCTCCTTGGCACGATCGATAGATAGAAATAACGATTGGAAACGCTAGGGCGGGGCTATTTCCACCAGATAAGCAGGGTACGTACTACTAGCTTGGTTGGCGAATTGTCGGTTTGGTCACATGCGGTCCGACATGTTCTAGTGTTTCTAGCAAGATGCCCGTGCGTTGCACGAAGTTGATGGAAAAGGTAAGCACAACTTATAAATTGATGGATGGAGTACTAGTTACAGTGATGCATATAATTAAGCAAAGGGATCGCACATGTCGATATTGATTGGAACGAGAATGCAATAGCACAATAAGAATTAAGGCCACGATGATGTGATCACAGTCGTGGTTACTGGAGGCAAGAAGAAAGATGCATCCATCAACGTACGACCTCCTCCTCCTGAACTTAGTGCGCCGGGCCACCGACCGGCGGCTAAGGAGCGGCGGCTTTTGTGGCGAGGTCAAGGTGCTTCTCAGCAAAGGCATCCAAGGCTTCCAGCCGATTGAGGAAGGCCAACGTCGTAGCGTCCTCAATGGCCTTGTAGATACCTATGTACACGATTTGCTCGTACATGTGGATGTGTAGGTCGAAGAATTCTTGCAGGGCGAGGCGCCTCGCGGCGAGTTCGACCTCCAGGTGGACATTCTTCGTGGTGTCGGCGGGCAGTCGCAGGGCCACCGGTGCTTGAAAGAGGTTCCGGCCATGGAGGCCGATTAGGGTGGCAGGCAATGAGGAGCCCGGGCGTGCGGGCTGGAGTAGTACGGCGATGTCGTCCCCAAGCTTCTTGAGGACGGTGAACTTGTTGGTGGTGGCAACGATCATCTAGTCCAACTAAGAGTCGTAGTTGGCATCGTCAGCGGCCATCCACCAGCCGGTCGCGAACACCATCTGGAGACGATGCTCGGCGCCATGCTGCAGGCCGGCATCGTGGACCATCTGTCACAGCCGCTTGCCGCTCGCGCGCATCGCCACCATGGGTCTGGAGTGAGCACTTTTGCGCTTAGTGTAGGTGCTTAGGCAAATGCTTAGGTGCGTACAATGTGGTAGATGCATTGGAATGGAGGGGCGCCTTTATATGAGTGCAAACTGTGTTGCATTCACATCGTGCAGCCTCTTTTCCCGGTCCTCCTCCCATTACTTCCCTCATGCATGCACGATGCTAATTGAAGGAGGATGCATCATTGGCCGTTCAACATTTCGGGAACCGCTACCCCTCCCTCGTCTGCATTAAAGCCGTATTGGGAACTGCACCGCCAGCTGTCAAATCAAATAGTACCGCGCCGCCTGCTGTACGCCCGGCTGAACACGCCTCCTTGCCTCCATCAAGCCCCTCCGTTAAACCCGCATGCAAAACGAGAAACCTACTCCGGCCACACGTCCATTCATGAGTGGGCCAGAATTAAACGCAACACTGGCCGAGCTCCTCCCGTCCGCCCTCAGTTTAAACTAGGCCAGACGCCAGCCAAGCTCCTACCGTCCGCCCTCTATTTAAACAAGGCCAGACAGACAGCGGGCAAGAATCGCACCCCTCCGCCGCTCCCCCATCTCCTCCTCCACATTTTCTCCACTCTTCCGATGGCTTCCCAGGAGCCATTCTCTGGCATATTACCCGGCTGGGTGGCCCACCGAGCCCTCCGGATACGGGCGAGGCTGCTCGGTGCTTCATCAACCTCGCTTGGCCCGACGGAGCCAGTTGCCTCCCCAATCAGGCACGTGGTTCAGCAACTCGCCGCTCTAGTTCAGCTCGATAAGGAGTGGTGGAGTTGCTCCACGCCGGCACGGCGGCGAGCACGCCGGTACGAGCATCGTCTCTGCCGCGTCGTACCGCGCCACCAGTATCTGCGGTGGCCGCGCCTCCCGTGTCTGTGGTCGCGCCTCCCGTGCCTGCGGCAACACCATGCAGGCAGAGACAGAAGTCGGGTGTGTGGAGAGCGACGAGTTGGTGGCCAGCTTCTCCGTGTCCGCTGCCATCATCGAGGAGAAGTTGAACACGGGAGGCTGCCGCCACTTGGGTCCCATGAAGGGCATCGCCGAGGCGATGACTGCACATTCTGGTGGTTTCTTTGCTGCTTCGTCTCTTCCGAGGACCTTCGTCGACCGCGCAAGTGTCTGCCGGACATGAGGAAGACAATGGGATCCGCGAGCGGCCATTTAGATTAGGTACTCCCTCTCCTGCTGGCGGGAAATATTTGTTCTGAGAATGGATAAATTGGATGTGTCTATAACTAAAATAAGTCTAGATACATCCATTTCTAGGACAAGTTTTTCCGGACGGAGGGAGTATTAATTATACCAAGAGAGCCGGATTAGCACCGCTTAGTTCATGTAAATGTAATGAAATCCATCATTGTTTATATGAAGATCCGGCTTTTCTATACGAAATCCTCCATGCTTATATGAAATCAGTCCGTGTTTGCACGAATTTCATCTAGTTGGTTAGAGTTGTGAAAATGTATGCCGCTGGCGTTTGATGTCGTCCTCCGCGGAAGGAAGCGGGAGGAAGTTTGCCGGCTGCCATTGGAGATGCTCTTATGCTGTAAGTAATAGAGTCACATCCAATCCATTTTGAGTTAATTGCGTGTATGATTCTCCCTCTATAAAAAGTTAATTGCATGTACAGTGTACACATGACTTGCAGGGTGGCTACAACTTCGTACAGAAAGTTAAAAAGAAACAAGTCCATCCTTAATCTTGTATTCTAATTACTCTGTGGGTTCCACTGTCAGTACAGTAGCAAAAAAGTATATATTAAATAAGTACTATATAATATAAAAATCTAAAGTTAAAGACAGAATTCAAACTCAGGTCATCGCGTTGCGAGCATCCGGCGCTAACCAGTCCAGCACATTTTTGTTGTAGACCATGCTGGAGATATATCCCATGTCTACTCTTATACTCCATCCGTTCCTAAATATTGTCTTTTTGAGATTTCAAATGGAGTACCACATACGGATGTGTCTGTAGACAAATTTTAGAGTGTACATTCACTCATTTTGCACCGTATGTAGTCACTTGTTGAAATCTCTAAAAAGACAAATAGTTAGGAACGGAGGGAGTAGAAAACAAAGTTGGTGATGATGGTGTGCATGCCATACTGCAATATAGGTCGTTGGATTTATATCTAACGGATAGGAAGGAAACTATCGCAATTTTGCAAAAAGATACCCACACCCCTCTCCACGTTTGCAAATAAGGCCTTCCCTCGTTGATCCTTTTCTATACTCTTACTAGCAATGTGCCCGTGCGTTGCAACGGATCCAAAATAGAATAATACATGTTCACAAACTTGAAAGAAAAACACTCTACTTTGGTGTATATATCACTAAAAATATACTCGTATTAGGTTTCACTCAAAATATATTCCTTGTGGCTGTTTTGATGAGGTGGGGGAGGGATGTGGCTGGTTTCAAGATACTAAGGGGTTTGTGCAAATTGGAGCAAAGAAGTGGGGTCTTGTTGCAGAAATGCCACGACTTACATCATAGTCATTAGATGCAGATCTGATGGTTAGAAATGACGGATGGCAGACACACCATCATCACCAAATGAGTCTTTTATAGGAGTTAGAGATAAAAACAGAGTTGGTGATGATGGTGTGCCAGTCATCCTGCAGTATAGGCCGTCTGATTTATATCTGACGGATAGGAAGGAAACTATGGAAATTTTGCAAAAAGATACCCACACCCCTCTCCACAATTGAAAATAAGGCCTTCCCTCGTTCATCCTTCTCTCTCACAAGATAAGCTACTCATATAAATGCATGTTGATGTTCTGTGAAATGCATGGGCATCTTGCTAGTCTCTCACAAGATAAACTACTCATACAAATGCATCTTGATGTTCCGTGCAACACATGGGCATCTTGATAGTAGGTATTGTTGGGAATCGTAGCATAATTTTAAAATTTTCCTACGCTCACCAAGATGCATCTATGGAGTCTACTAGCAACGAGGGGAAAAAAGTGCATCTACGTACCCTTGTAGATCGCGAGCGGAAGCGTTCCAATGAACGTGGATGACGGAGTCGTACTCGCTGTGATCCAAATCACCGATGACCGAGTGCCGAACGGACGGCACCTCCGCGTTCAACACACGTACGGTGCAGCGACGTCTCCTCCTTCTTGATCCAGCAAGGGGGAAGGAGAGGTTGATGGAGATCCAGCAGCACGACGGCGTGGTGGTGGATGTAGCGGTTCTCCTGCAGGGCTTCGCCGAGCTTCTGCGAGAGAGAGAGAGAGGTGTTGCAGGGGAGGAGGGAGGCGCCCAAGGCTGTAGGTTGCTGCCCTCCCTCCCCCCTTTATATAGGCCCCTGGGGGGTGCGCCAGCCCTGGAGATGAGATCCAAAGTGGGGGCGGCGACCAAG
>NC_057808.1:172720759-172767464 GCF_018294505.1 Triticum aestivum | reverse complement strand
GGCTGGTTCCCTTCCACTTTCAGCCCACGGGGCCCTCCGGGATAGGTGGCCCCACCCGGTGGACCCCCGGGACCCTTCCGGTGGTCCCGGCACAATACCGGTAACCCCCGAAACTTTCCCGGTGGCCGAAACTGGACTTCCTATATATAATTCTTCACCTCCGACCATTCCGGAACCTCTCGTGACGTCCGGGATCTCATCCGGGACTCCGAACAACTTTCGGGTTTCCGCATACATATATCTCTACAATCCTAGCGTCACCGAACCTTAAGTGTGTAGACCCTACGGGTTCGGGAGACATGCAGACATGACCGAGACGCCTCTCCGGTCAATAACCAACAGCGGGATCTGGATACCCATGTTGGCTCCCACATGTTCCACGATGATCTCATCGGATGAACCACGGTGTCGAGGATTCAATCAATCCGTATGCACTTCCCTTTGTCAATCGGTATGTTACTTGCCCGAGATTCGATCGTCGGTATCCCAATACCTTGTTCAATCTCGTTACCGGCAAGTCTCTTTACTCGTACCGCAATGGATGATCCCGTGACTAACGCCTTAGTCACATTGAGCTCATTATGATGATGCATTACCGAGTGGGCCCAGAGATACCTCTCCGTCACACGGAGTGACAAATCCCAGTCTCGATCCGTGCCAACCCAACAGACACTTTCGGAGATACCCGTAATGCATGTTTATAGTCACCCAGTTACGTTGTGACGTTTGGCACACCCAAAGCACTCCTACGGTATCCGGGAGTTGCACGATCTCATGGTCTAAGGAAAAGATACTTGACATTGGAAAAGCTCTAGCAAATGAAACTACACGATCTTTTATGCTATGCTTAGGATTGGGTCTTGTCCATCACATCATTCTCCTAATGATGTGATCCCGTTATCAATGACATCCAATGTCCATAGTCAGGAAACCATGACTATCTGTTGATCAACGAGCTAGTCAACTAGAGGCTTACTAGGGACACGTTGTGGTCTATGTATTCACACATGTATTACGATTTCCGGACAATACAATTATAGCATGAATAATAGACTATTATCATGAACAAAGAAATATAATAATAACCATTTATTATTGCCTCTAGGGCATATTTCCAATAGTCTCCCACTTGCACTAGAGTCAATAATCTAGTTACATTGTGATGAATCGAACACCCATTGCGTCCTGGTGTTGATCATGTTTTGCCCTAGGGAGAGGTTTAGTCAACGGATCTGGTACATTCAGGTCCGTGTGTACTTTACAAATATCTATGTCTCCATTTTGAACACTTCCACGAATGGAGTTGAAGCGACGCTTGATATGCCTGGTCTTCCTGTGAAACCTGGGCTCCTTTGCAAGGGCAATAGCTCCAGTGTTGTCACAGAAGAGAGTAATCGGGCCCGACGCATTGGGAATCACCCCTAGGTCGGTAATGAACTCCTTCATCCAGACTGCTTCTTGTGCTGCCTCCGAGGCTGCCATGTACTCCGCTTCACATGTAGATCCTGCCACGACGCTTTGCTTGCAACTGCACCAGCTTACTGCTCCTCCATTCAAAATATACACGTATCCGGTTTGTGACTTCGAGTCATCCAGATCTGTGTCGAAGCTAGCGTCGACGTAACCCTTTATGACAAGCTCTTCGTCACCTCCATAAACGAGAAACATATCCTTAGTCCTCTTCAGGTACTTCAGGATATTCTTGACCGCTGTCCAGTGTTCCTTGCCGGGATTACTTTGGTACCTTCCTACCAAACTTACGGCAAGGTTTACATCAGGTCTGGTACACAGCATGGCATACATAATAGACCCTATGGCCGAGGCATAGGGGATGACACTCATCTCTTCTATATCTTCTGTCGTGGTCGGGCATTGAGCCATGCTCAACTGCACACCATGCAATATAGGCAAGAACCCCTTCTTGGACTGATCCATATTGAACTTCTTCAATATCTTGTCAAGGTATGTACTCTGTGAAAGACAAATGAGGCGTCTTGATCTATCTCTATAGATCTTGATGCCTAATATATAAGCAGCTTCTCCAAGGTCCTTCATTGAAAAACACTTATTCAAATAGGCCTTTATACTCTCCAAGAATTCTATATCATTTCCCATCAATAGTATGTCATCCACATATAATATGAGAAATGCTACAGAGCTCCCACTCACTTTCTTGTAAACACAGGCTTCTCCATAAGTCTGTGTGAACCCAAACGCTTTGATCATCTCATCAAAGCGAATGTTCCAACTCCGAGATGCTTGCACCAGCCCATAGATTGAGCGTTGGAGCTTGCATACTTTGTTAGCATTCTTAGGATCGACAAAACCTTCCGGCTGCATCATATACAACTCTTCCTTAAGGAAGCCGTTAAGGAATGCCGTCTTGACGTCCATCTGCCATATCTCATAATCATAGTATGCGGCAATTGCTAACATGATTCGGACGGACTTCAGCTTCGCTACGGGTGAGAAAGTCTCATCGTAGTCAACCCCTTGAACTTGTTGATAACCCTTAGCGACAAGTCGAGCTTTGTAGATGGTCACATTACCATCTGCGTCCGTCTTCTTCTTCCATTTGTTTTCTATGGCTCGCCGCTCATCGGGCAAGTCAGTCAAAGTCCATACTTTGTTTTCATACATGGATTCTATCTCGGATTTCATGGCTTCTAGCCATTTATCGGAATCTGGGCCCGCCATCGCTTCTTCATAGTTCGAAGGTTCACCGTTGTCTAACAACATGATTTCCAGGACAGGGTTGCCGTACCACTCTGGTGCGGAACGTGTCCTTGTGGACCTACGAAGTTCAGTAACTTGATCCGAAGTTTCATGATCATCATCATTAACTTCTTCCCCAGTCGGTGTAGGCACCACAGGAACATTTTCCCGCGCTGCGGTACTTTTCGGTTCGGAAGGGGTGACTATCACCTCATCAAGTTCCACTTTCCTCCCACTCAATTCTTTCGAGAGAAACTCCTTCTCCAGAAAGGACCCGTTCTTGGCAACGAAGATCTTGCCTTCGGATCTGAGGTAGAAGGTATACCCAATAGTTTCCTTAGGGTATCCTATGAAGACGCATTTTTCCGATTTGGGTTCGAGCTTTTCAGGTTGAAGTTTCTTGACATAAGCATCGCATCCCCAAACTTTTAGAAACGACAACTTAGGTTTCTTCCCAAACCATAATTCATACTGTGTCGTCTCAACGGATTTCGACGGAGCCCTATTTAAAGTGAATGCGGCAGTCTCTAAAGCATAACCCCAAAATGAGAGCGGTATATCGGTAAGAGACATCATAGATCGCACCATATCCAATAGAGTGCGATTACGACGTTCAGACACACCATTTCTCTGAGGTGTTCCAGGCGGCGTGAGTTGTGAAACTATTCCACATTTCCTTAAGTGTGCACCAAACTCGTGACTTAAATATTCTCCACCACGATCTGATCGTAGGAATTTTATTCTCCTGTCACGTTGATTCTCAACCTCACTCTGAAATTCCTTGAACTTTTCAAAGGTTTCAGACTTGTGTTTCATTAGGTAGACATACCCATATCTACTTAAATCATCAGTGAGAGTGAGAACATAACGATATTCTCCGCGAGCCTCAACACTCATTGGATCACACACATCGGTATGTATGATTTCCAATAAGTTGGTTGCTCGCTCCATTGTTCCGGAGAACGGAGTCTTGGTCATCTTACCCATGAGGCATGGTTCACACGTGTCAAATGATTCATAATCAAGAGACTCCAAAAGTCCATCTGCATGGAGCTTCTTCATGCGCTTGACACCAATGTGACCAAGGCGGCAGTGCCACAAGTATGTGGGACTATCGTTATCAACTTTACATCTTCTGGTATTCACACTATGAACATGTGTAACATCACGTTCGAGATTCATCAAAAATAAACCATTGACCAGCGGGGCATGACCATAAAACATATCTCTCAAATAAATAGAACAACCATTATTCTCAGATTTAAATGAGTAGCCATCTCGAATTAAACGAGATCCAGATACAATGTTCATGCTTAACGCTGGCACTAAATAACAATTATTGAGGTTTAAAACTAATCCCGTGGGTAGATGCAGAGGTAGCGTGCCAACGGCGATCACATCGACCTTGGAACCATTCCCGACGCGCATCGTCACCTCGTCCTTTGCCAGTCTCCGTTTATTCCGTAGTTCCTGCTTTGAGTTACAAATATGAGCAACCGCACCGGTATCAAATACCCAGGAGCTACTACGAGTACTGGTAAGGTACACATCAATTACTTGTATATCACATATACCTTGGGTATTGCCGGCCTTCTTCTTGTCCGCTAAATATTTGGGGCAGTTCCGCTTCTAGTGACCACTTCCCTTGCAATAAAAGCACTCAGTCTCGGGCTTGGGTCCATTCTTTGACTTCTTCCCGGTAACTGGCTTACCGGGCGCGGCAACTCCCTTGCCGTCCTTCTTGAAGTTCTTCTTACCCTTGCCCTTCTTGAACTTAGTGGTTTTATTCACCATCAACACTTGATGTTCTTTTCTGATCTCTACCTCAGCTGATTTCAGCATTGAATATACCTCAGGAATGGTCTTTTCCATCCCCTGCATATTGAAGTTCATCACAAAGCTCTTGTAGCTTGGTGGAAGCGACTGGAGGATTCTGTCAACGACCGCGTCATCCGGGAGATTAACTCCCAGCTGAGACAAGCGGTTGTGCAACCCAGACATTCTGAGTATGTGCTCACTAACAGAACTGTTCTCCTCCATATTACAGCTGAAGAACTTGTCGGAGACTTCATATCTCTCGACCCGGGCATGAGCTTGAAAAACCAGTTTCAGCTCCTTGAACATCTCATATGCTCCATGTTTCTCAAAACGCTTTTGGAGACCCGGTTCTAAGCTGTAAAGCATGCCGCACTGAACGAGGGAGTAATCATCAGCACGCTGCTGCCAAGCGTTCATAACGTCTTGGTTCTCAGGGATTGGTGCTTCACCTAGCGGTGCTTCTAAGACATAATCTTTCTTGGCTGCTATGAGGATGATCCTCAGGTTCCGGACCCAGTCCGTATAGTTGCTGCCATCATCTTTCAGCTTGGTTTTCTCTAGGAACGCGTTGAAATTGAGGACAACATGGGCCATTTGATCTACAATACGTAGTGTAAAGATTTTAGACTAAGTTCATGATAATTAAGTTCATCTAATCAAATTTTTAATGAACTCCCACTCAGATAGACATCCCTCTAGTCATCTAAGTGAAACATGATCTGACTTTAACTAGGCCGTGTCCGATCATCACATGAGACGGACTAGTCAAGATCGGTGAACATCTCCATGTTGATCGTATCTTCTATACGACTCATGCTCGACCTTTCGGTCCTCCGTGTTCCGAGGCCATGTCTGTACATGCTAGGCTCGTCAAGTCAACCTAAGTGTATTGCGTGTGTTCCGAGGCCATGTCTGTACATGCTAGGCTCGTCAACACCCGTTGTATTCGAACGTTAGGATCTATCACACCCGATCATCACGTGGTGCTTCGAAACAACGAACCTTCGCAACGGTGCACAGTTAGGGTGAACACTTTCTTGAAATTATTATAAGGGATCATCTTACTTACTACCGTCGTTCTAAGCAAATAAGATGCAAAAACATGATAAACATCGCATGCAATCAAATAGTGACATGATATGGCCAATATCATCATGCTCCTTTGATCTCCATGTTCGGGGCACCATGATCATCTTTGTCACCGGCATGACACCATGATCTCCATCATCATGATCTCCATCATTGTGTCTTCATGAAGTCGTCACGCCAACGATTACTTCTACTTGTATGGCTAACGCGTTTAGCAACAAAGTAAAGTAAATTACATGGCGTTATTCAATGACACGCAGGTCATCCAAAATAATAAAGACAACTCCTATGGCTCCTGCCGGTTGTCATACTCATCGACATGCAAGTCGTGATTCCTATTACAAGAATATGATCAATCTCATACATCACATATATCATTCATCACATTTTCTGGCCATATCACATCACATAGCACTTGCTGCAAAAACAAGTTAGACGTCCTCTAATTGTTGTTGCAAGTTTTTACGTGGTTTGTAGGTTTCTAGCAAGAACGTTTTCTTACCTACGTATGACCACAACGTGATTTGCCAATTTCTATTTACCCTTCATAAGGACCCTTTTCATCGAATCCGTTCCGACTAAAGTAGGAGAGACAGACACCCGCTAGCCACCTTATGCAACTAGTGCATGTCAGTCGGTGGAACCTGTCTCACGTAAGCGTACGTGTAAGGTCGGTCCGGGCCGCTTCATCCTACAATGCCGCCGAAACAAGAAACGAATAGTAGCGGCAAGAAGAATTGGCAAACTCAACGCCCACAACTGCTTTGTGTTCTACTCGTGCATAGTAATTACGCATAGGCCTGGCTCATGATGCCACTGTTGGGAATCGTAGCATAATTTTAAAATTTTCCTACGCTCACCAAGATGAATCTATGGAGTCTACTAGCAACAAGGGGAAAGGAGTGCATCTACGTACCCTTGTAGATCGCGAGCGGAAGCGTTCCAATGAACGTGGATGACGGAGTCGTACTCGCCGTGATCCAAATCACCGATGACCGAGTGCCGAACGGACGACACCTCCGCGTTCAACACACGTACGGTGCAGCGACGTCTCCTCCTTCTTGATCCAGCAAGGGTGAAGGAGAGGTTGATGGAGATCCAGCAGCACGACGGCGTGGTGGTGGATGTAGTGGTTCTCCTGCAGGGCTTCGCCGAGCTTCTACGAGAGAGAGAGAGGTGTTGCAGGGGAGGAGGGAGGCGCCCAAGGCTGTGGTGTGCTGCCCTCCCTCCCCCCTTTATATAGGCCCCCTGGGGGGGCGCCGGCCCTAGAGATGAGATCTCATGGGGGGGGGCGGCGGCCACAAGGGGGGGAAGGGGTTGCCTTGCCCCCCAAGGCAAGGGGGAACTCCCCCCTAGGGTTCCCAACCCTAGGCGCATGGGGGGAGGCCCAAGGGGGGCGCCCCAGCCCACTAAGGGCTGGTTCCCTTCCACTTTCAGCCCACGGGGCCCTCCGGGATAGGTGGCCCCACCCGGTGGACCCCCGGGACCCTTCCGGTGGTCCCGGTACAATACCGGTAACCCCTGAAACTTTCCCGGTGGCCGAAACTGGACTTCCTATATATAATTCTTCACCTCCGGACCATTCCGGAACCTCTCATGACGTCCGGGATCTCATCCGGGACTCCGAACAACTTTCGGGTTTCCGCATACATATATCTCTACAACCCTAGCGTCACCGAACCTTAAGTGTGTAGACCCTACGGGTTCGGGAGACATGCAGACATGACCGAGAAGCCTCTCCGGTCAATAACCAACAGCGGGATCTGGATACCCATGTTGGCTCCCACATGTTCCATGATGATCTCATCAGATGAACCACGGTGTCGAGGATTCAATCAATCTGTATGCAATTCCCTTTGTCAATCGGTATGTTACTTGCCCGAGATTCGATCGTCGGTATCCCAATACCTTGTTCAATCTCGTTACCGGCAAGTCTCTTTACTCGTACCGCAATGCATGATCCCGTGACTAACGCCTTAGTCACATTGAGCTCATTATGATGATGCATTACCGAGTGGGCCCAGAGATACCTCTCCGTCACACGGAGTGACAAATCCCAGTCTCGATCTGTGCCAACCCAACAGACACTTTCGGAGATACCCGTAATGCACCTTTATAGTCACCCAGTTACGTTGTGACGTTTGGCACACCCAAAGCACTCCTACGGTATCCGGGAGTTGCACGATCTCATGGGCTAAGGAAAAGATACTTGACATTGGAAAAGCTCTAGCAAATGAAACTACACGATCTTTTATGCTATGCTTAGGATTGGGTCTTGTCCATCACATCATTCTCCTAATGATGTGATCCCGTTATCAATGACATCCAATGTCCATAGTCAGGAAACCATGACTATCTGTTGATCAACGAGCTAGTCAACTAGAGGCTTACTAGGGACACGTTGTGGTCTATGTATTCACACATGTATTACGATTTCCGGACAATACAATTATAGCATGAATAATAGACTATTATCATGAACAAAGAAATATAATAATAACCATTTATTATTGCCTCTAGGGCATATTTCCAACAGGTATAAGGAGTTTGTGTGACCCATATCTATATCAAGGGATAGGTAGATAGGATGTGTGCGAGGCATACTTAAAGCATCATGGAGAGAAGCAAACTGTGTGCATGCAAGTGCCAAAAAATGAAGTGATAAACAATGTCTACGCGCGCGCGTGCGTGTGTGTGTGTGAGAGAGAGAGATAGAGCAAGATCTCAAAACAAAAGGTGCTTTGCTGGAATCCCACTGTATGTATTCATATGGTTCCGGAACTCGAGTTAAGCTTAGGCATATGTGTGAGAGACATAATTATCCTTTGAGACATTAGTGGCTGTGGGTGGGCAGAATTAAAGGGGTGGGCATGTTCGACAGAGAGAGCGTGTGTGTTTTTGTGTGAGAGACTTGTAGAAGAGGGTAGAAAGATGAATTCTATCCTTGACGGAGGGAGAGAAATACACGAGGTGTGCGTGTGTGACTCCGATGCCCACGGGGAAATGAGATATGTATGCGTGTGTAAGAGATTGCAATATTCATTGACGTATCACTATCTAGCGATCGTGGACGTGCATCGCTTGAACATAAATAAATATCTACTTCGTATCATGGCCAAAGGTACAATATCGATTCAACGCTATAAAGATTGGACACTCACATATCACATTTTTCTATCTAAATAAACATTTTCAATTGTGCATGCCAAAGTTACAGTGATGTATCTTCAAACAACCAATGTAGCTATCATGTACATGGACCATTGTTACTCTTGCATTCAAATTCATTAGTCTTGGATTATTTAAGGTTCTATTATGAAGTAATATATGTAATATTCATATATGAATTCAACGGGTACGCAATTTATGAAATGGAGGCTATGTAATCATATGAGGTAACACTTTTAAGTAGCGGACTACAATATCCATTTCTTTTGTGGGACTACTATATCCATTTATTTTTGTGCGCCTCTACACTAACACGTCAATGCATTATGTTTAAAGTAAATAACCAATGGCACTAAATTATCTATTTACACGAGAAATACATAGGCTGGGTGCTTGATCCCTTTTTTTGTGAACGCGCCTCTACACCCGTACGATTGGCCGCGCCCGTGTGAACGTCCAAGTTATCAGCGCATCATCCCGAGTTATTGTCTTTTTTTCTGGGGTGGACTTCACACCAGTTATTAACCGCTGACATGTGTCCCATGTACACAGTCTCGCATGACCTTCCTGCTAGCATGGTCCAAAATTAGTTGAAACTGGATACGAATGATCCCGCGGGCGGCAAAATCTCCCGCCTCCTTCTAAAATTTCCGCCACCTAGTCTTTAGCATGTGAAATTCCCCTTTTGTCCTTGGTGCACGGAGAACAACAGTAACAATACTGCCCTCATCTACATAATAGGTCGGGGCTGCTTTGGTAACTTCCAGCTCCCCCCACCACACGGCACCCCCATTTCCTCTCCCCTCCCGCAAAAACGACTAACTCCACAGCACCAGAGCATCTTACATCACGCCGTCCGTACTTCATCGGCCTTTCTACCCCTTCCCTCTCGAAACCCTAGACTGCTCATGCACCGACGTACCAGAGCCCATTCACTACCAGTGGCGTCCACCTTGCCGGATCTGCTTCTGTGGCCGCATCTACCCCTCCCACCTCTAATAGAAACAAGTAGACTGCTCATCCACCACTGTACCACGACCCATTCAGTGCCGGCCTTGTCCACGGCGAAGGATCTGCTTCGCCGGTACTCTCGTCAACTGCATCGCATCTGCAGCGGCTCATTCGTACTCCCCACCGGAGACACTTCGTCCACACCCCCCGGAGCCGCCCCACCGACGGCCTCTGATCCTCTTCGTCCACACCTTCCTCAACCCTACCAGAGTAGGTTCGCCTATACCATTCTCAACCCTACCGGGGCCGCTTTGCCAACTCACAAGTCCACGGCCACAGATCCGCTTCGTCGCACCCTCATCCAACCTACTGGAGCAGTTTCTGACGCCCCATCCACGGCCGCAGATCCGCATCGTCGACACCATCTTTAACCCAACCACCGGCGCAGCTTCACCGACGCCCTCGTCCACGGCCACAGATCCGCTTCGCCCACACCATAGTCCACCCTACCGGAGCCGCTCCACAAACACCTACTCGACGATTCTAGATCTCCTTACTGGACCCCGACAGCTAGCGCAGCATCATCACCCTTGACGTTTCTAACTTGATTCCCACCGTCTGGCGAGATGCCAACCACGCGCCATGGCCTAGGTACTTGTCACCTTTAAACCCGTCTAGCATCACCTGCCCGATGTACTTCAAATATACTTACAGGTCACTGTTACCTTTATGCAGTTGGCAAAAACTACAAGGACGATGTTTCTTCTGGATCTAACAGCTTGGCCAACCAATATCCTGGACTGAGGCATTGCTATGATCTTGTAATTGTGTCTCCCTCTCTTGTATTGTTGTGTGCCTACCAGCATGCTTTGCTAGGATTTTTGACCAGTAATCCCTTTGTGCAGACAATGATTTCTACTACTAGCTGCTAAATTAGATATGTAGATGTCATACATGATACTACATCGTACCTCCGTTCCTAAATATAAGTCTTTCTAGAGATTCCACTATAGGCTACATACGGAGCAAAATGAGTGAATCTACACTCGAAAATGCATCTATATACGTCTGTATGTGGTCCATACTGGAATTTCTACAAAGACATATATTTAGGAACAGAGGCAGTACATTACACAAAATCGTAGGTGGCATGTAGGAATTCCAGTGCACTACAATAGGCTCCCTTAGAGTGCATGCTAGTCCAGCACACAGAGTCATGGCTAGTTTATGCTACACACAATCATTAATAGGTGGTTTAAATATGCGCAAGCGATATGCAATGTATTATCATGTAGAGATGTCTGAAATTAGCCGTGTCAACTTGCAGATAGGGTTACACAATGAAAAAGTACAAGATGTATGTGGCAATTTCATGGAACATCGCAAAAAAGGAGAGGCAGTGGTGAGCCTATACAGTGTGCTATGGTAGGTCACTCCTCCATTTCAATCATCGTGACATGTTATTTTTATGTCAGTTCTATTGGCCAAGTTTCTTAGGGACAATTATTACGAGTTATCCTAAGAAAATAAGCACCTGTGAATATAAGCTCGAGGTAATAAGCCAACCAGTTATTTTCATTGCCTTCCTTTTCAGCTTATCTTTGGTATGATCAGTGAAAAGTCTAGATTGCATTATATTTTTTAATTTTGCTGCCCATATGAAAAATAATTTTACTTGCAAACATCACAAATTGAACCTAGTGCAGTAATTAATATGATAGGAAAACAGACCATCACTATTTGTTCAAAATGCAAATACAAAGACACCATCTACTTGGCACAATCTACTTTGGTCAATGTCTTCCATAGAGATCCCATTGCCAAATTTAAACGAAGAACGCATGACCCACATTTAAATGAAGAACAATTATTTATTGAAACTCGATGGTCCAACTGGCTGGTTATTATCATATAGCAGCACCACCTGAAAGCATCACATAGCAGCAGCAGCTCATAGCAACTCATCATACAGCAGCAACAGTGTGCAATTGATTATATACCAGTAGCAGCTCACAGCAATTCATCATATAGCAGTAGCAGGAGCAGCTCACAGCAATTCATCATATAGCAGCAGCAGGAGCAGCTCACAACAATTCATCATATAGCATCAGCAGGAGCAGCTTATAGCAACTCATCATATAGCAGCAGCAACTCATAGCAATTTATCATATAGCAGCAGCAGCTCATAGCAATTCATCATATAGCAGCAGCAGGAGCAGCTCATAGCAATGCATCATATAGTAGCAGCAGAAGCAGCTCATAGCAATTCATCGTATAGTGGATCAGAATGAAAATTTCGCAAAAAAATCAGAGGAGATCCTCACCTTGTTGGATGAGCTCATCCTTCAACAGCACCTCAAGGCCACGGCCTGGGAGGAGGGGAGGGGGAAAAAGGTGCCTTATGCTGCAGTGTGGCATCAGCCGTAGTTGTGCGGCGCCGCCGGAGTAGTGCATTGGACGGACCACAGTGGAGCAGCTGCTGGAGACCATGAGAATGAGGAGCGGCGCCAGAGGGAGGAGCATCCAGGGAGATTTGCCCCTACCTGCCGGCCATGTAGCCTAGCTGGACAGAGCATCGTCGAGGACCAGGCTAGATGGGACCAGATGCGATGGCTCGCTGGAGGAACCCTAGGGTTGCAGGCAGGGGATCATGGTAGAGGGAAAGGGGAGAGGAGATGCAAGCGGGCAGGGCAATGAACGCTTGCGTGTTTGTTTTTACTTGAGGGTCAGGTGTGACGCGGGCATGAGCAGTTACATTTTGAGTGTAATATAGGCAGACAATAGAGTCATTTCACTATTCCCCTTCCCTTCAATTTTTAGTGAGCTTCTACCCGAAACACCCCCCTCCAAAGCGAAATAAGTTAAGCCCAAGCCCATAACTCAAAAATGACTTCTTTACATCTTTTATGGCTTATTTTGACAATAAGCCCTGAAAAGGTGGAATCCAACTGGCCCTTAATCTGCAATTCAATTGTGCGTGCAATGATGAATCACTCCTGCCGGCTATAGTGTACATTTAGGCATCATCATACATGGCATAACCTAATACATGTGCATTCCATTGTAGAATCTGGAATATGCAATGTTTATGTTAGTTCATGCATTGCACATGATGTTTAAATGCCCCTTAAATCTGGTTAGTCAAGTGATGGTCTTTAAGCCTCCTTCTTTGCTTCTTTTCTTGATATGTAAGATTTGCTCACACATCTGTTCAATTGTTGTTTGCATCAGCTAGCCATACTAGGACTGTTTGCTTTGATTACTTGCTGTTCTTGACCTAACACTCTAACAGAGCTTGTCAACGATTTAAACACTATGGGCTGCTGTAGTGGGGCCTTGTCTAACTCATAGGTGACATACAAGTTTGGCTGTACACTAAAGTAGGCTCTCCAAGAGTACCTGGAGATCCAGTTCGAAGGTATGCCTAGTTTTTACATAGTGTAGACATAGTAAATGCTCATTTCATTGTGTGCAAGTGCAAGAGATGTGGCATGTTTCATTATGTGGTATTGTTTTGTTACAATCTCATCCTTTTGTGTTGTTCACAGACTGGAAAGTATGCATATTTATCTTCCAAGGAGATGAGTAACTAGTTTGTGTCACCTTGCAGAGGGGGTGCAATGAAGATAAGATTGAGGATTTCCAAGTACAAGATGTTAGGAAGGAGCCTTGCAAGAGAAGTAGGAGCTGCGCTGAGCCTGTTCAACCAGTTAAGGTAAGTCACTGTATCCAACTCAATAGTTTAATTCCTTGTTTGTTTCAGGCATAGTTAATTTGCTCTTTCCAATTGCTTTATTTGTCCTCAGTTAATGAGATGCCCAAACAATGATGTCTGATGTTGGGTACTTGTATAACTATTAGTTGACATAATTAAAGGCCTTACCATTTAATTACTCTGGCGAAGTGTGCCTGAAGCTTTGAAGTCTATTAACCAACTATTATTGCATGAGGCTCACAATCTAGTTTATACTAGGCTAATGATTGCATAGTTTTGGTTGATGTAGTAGGTTTGTATGAATCCCTCTACTGTTCATTATGCTCCCTAAGACTTTAATTGAGCTACATAATGGCCAACTGCTTGCTTACTTATACGCAATGTGTTGTCTAAATTTGTAACTTGTCTGTGTTTTGGATTGGGCCCCAACATCATGCTCCTCTGCTGAGCTAAGAGAGATTTCTGTATGCAGGCTGCACAGACTACCTTTTTTGTAATTTTTAAAATATCACCTTCTTATGCTTCATGACGTGTAACATTATTGTTAGTCCTGTTTTGCCATGTACAAAATAGTATGTCTTGCTCGCTTCACTATTGTAACTATATTTTTGCCCTAGTCATGTGTACTTACACAAACATTTCAGGATGAAGAGACATCAACACAAAGATCTGCGAGCAGTGCGGCATGGCCGTTACCAAATGATTATGGATTGGAATTGGAATGTGCTGATGTTCTCGAGCATCAACTAGAGGTGGCAAGACAACGTGTACATGATTCTCAACGTACAATCAACAAGTTGAGACTGGACATGCAGGTATTAGATGCAGGAGTCAAAAAAATGAAACAAGACACTGAGGTAACCATGAAGGAATTGGAGATTTTGAATATTGAAATTTGTGCTATCTGAATCCGGCCAATCCTTTTTTCTGAAGAGATTATAGTTCAAATGGTAAGTTCTGTTGATGCGTGTCCATGATGCATGAGCTTTATTTGTCTAGTGTATGTAATTTGCTGTTTGTGTATGCTTTATAATCACTGGTGCCGAACTATAATGTGCAGTGGGTATATTTGGCTGTAATTTCTTTATTGTATAGTGTAGGATTATTCTATGTTTCTATGCTTTTTATTGTATAGTGTATGTTTTTTAAAGGCGATAGTATAGAGTAGGATATTTGTTGAATATGCTATATCGTTGAAATGGGGGCCAACACGCCCAAACATTTCCTGGACGCCATACAAACGAACAAACATGTGCAATCAAAGCGGGCCTTAATTGGGCTGGTCAAAATAATCTTAAGTCGATCCCAAATGGGCCCATCGTAACAATGGCTCTTAGCAGGCCGTCAACACGCCTAAAGCTCGATAGGGCCGTATAAATGGAAATGGCCTGCGGGCCTTTAGCAGGCCGAAATAAATGTCAATTTTGTCTTGGCCCTTTTACTTTACGGGACAGTAAGAGGCCGAAAGTGTTATGGGCCAGAGGAGGCCCAATTTCCAAACTAGGCTTTTAACAGGCCGAAAGTCGCGTTGGGCTGAAATGATGCCCTGCGGAACATGGGCCCCTAATGGACCTAAAGTCAAAGGCCCAACTGTTGTGCGGGCCCTTAACAGGCCGAGAGAAAAAATGGGCTAAGAGTTGGCCCATTTACCGAATTGGCCGAGGAAAGGCCTAAAGTCACAGCGGGCTAGAATTGGCCCAACTGCAGAATTGGCCGAGAAAAGGCCGAAAGACATTTCGGGCTGGAACCGACGATGGGCTGCTAACAGGCCGAAAGAAGCTCGGGCCGCAATTGGGCCCAAAAAACGTAGCGGGCCGTTAATGGGCTTAAACAGACGATCGACTGGAAATTATTGAATCTAGAATTGGCCTTTGATGGCCCCATTATGTGTAACTTGTATGGGCCGTACTTGTAAATGGGCCTGACTCAAGTAGGCCTCTAATGGGCCGGCCCACTTATTTTGACAGGCCCGGCCTTTTCACCGGAATGGGCCTCTGTTGGGCCGTGCCACGTGTCAACGTATCATAGGCGCCTCCTGTCCAATGAGTGGATGACATCTGTCCGAACGTTGAGCTGACAAGTGTTTCCTCTGGCAATGTGAATTTTACACGTGGAAAATTCCCATTGGTCCACGCTATTAACAGATTATCGGATCCAAAACCGGACCCTATAGCTTAACGGCATCCCATTACGATGGATGCCACATGTCGATCACCCTTGACGAAAGCACTTCTGTGACGCGCGATTTATTGTCATGGAAGTGGACACTTCCGTGATGATAATTTTCGTAATGTCATGGAACACTTCTACGACAGCACAGGTATGACTATCTTGATTATGTCACAAATTTGTCATGGATGTACATGCATGATAGAAAACGTGACCTACTGTGGCAAACACGTATCATCATGGAAGTGTCTTTTTTTGTAGTGACTTATCTAATGAATCACTCTCTCTAGGAAGTGATCCATCACAAGACGATGTTGAACATGGATACTATGATGAGGATGATGATAGTGACTTTGATCTCGATGAGCCTATGAGACACTTTGGTCTTATGGCTAACCTTCGTGGCTACATGGCTGGAGGAAAGGAATGGGCTCTTGATAGTGGATGTACCGATCACATGATCGGAGATAAGGATATGTTTTGTGAGCTTGCTGAAAACGACGGCCCTCGGTAGTATGTCACTTTTGGTGATAACTCAAAGGGTAAGGTGGTTGGCCTTGGTAAGGTGGCCATCTCACATGATATCTCCATACAAAATGTTATGCTCGTTGAATCTCTTGGCTACAATTTACTTTCCGTATTTAGACTTGCTGACTTTGGTTTCAATGTCCTATTTACTAAAGTAGATTGCCAAGTGTTTCATAGAGATAATCAGAATATGGTCTTTACCGGTATACGTAGAGGTGATCATTACACTATTGATTTCACTAAAAAGGCTCAACCTAGAACTTGCTTAATTGCTAAATCCTCTAAAGGCTGGTTGTGGCATAGGAGATTAGGTCATGTGGGCATGCGAAATATTGATAAGCTTATTAAAGGTGATCGTATCCTTGGAGTAAAAGATGTTATATTTGACAAAGATAGATTGTGCAGTGCTTGTCAAGTAGGAAAACAAGTTGGAGGGAGTCACCCCGTGAAGAATATTATGACCACGAGAAGACCGCTCGAGCTACTTCATATGGATCTCTTTGGTCCCAATGCGTATAAAAGTCTCGGTGGAAACTCATTTGGTCTAGTCATAGTCGATGATTTTTCAAGATTTACGTGGGTGTTCTTTCTTGATGATAAATTGCAGGTCCAGAAGATCGTCAAGAACTTCGCAAGGAAGGCCCAAAATCAATTTGAAGTGAAGATCAAGAAGGTTCGCAGCGACAACGGAATGGAGTTCAAGAACGCAAATGTGGATACCTTTCTTAACGAAGAAGGGATTTCACACGAGTTCTCGGCTACGTACACACCTCAACAAAATGGAGTTGTTGAGAGGAAGAACCGGACTCTTATTGAGATGGCAAGAACGATGATTGATGAGTACAAGACTCCAAAACACTTCTGGGCGGAAGCGGTTGAGATAGCTTGTCATGCAACAAATCGCTTGTATCTTCACAAGCTACTCGGCAAGACGGCATACGAGCTTCTCACCGGTAACAAAGCCCAAGTTGGATACTTTCGGGTATTTGGCTCAAAGTGCTACATTCTTGATAAGCATCGTCGTTCTAAATTTGCTCCTAAATCTCATGAGGGTTTCCTACTTGGTTATGGATCAAACTCTCACACTTACCGTGTCTACAACAATTTCACCCGAAAGGTTGAAGAGACGGTAGATGTGAAGTTTGATGAATCTAACGGCTCACAAGTAGAGCAATTGCCAATTGATGTAGGAGACAAAGACCCTTCAGAAGCAATCCAAGACTTGTCTAATGGAAAGATTCATCCAACACAGGTGAAGGAGAGTACCTCGTCCGTCCAAGTGGAAGCTTCTACCTCACGACAAGGTGAACCAAGAGTTGACATGGAAGCATCCACAAGTGGGACACACCAAGATGAAGAAAACGAGGAAGCACACCAAGATGAACCTCATCAACCTCCTTCTCCACCTCGACAAGAGAACGACAATGTCAACAAGGAAGAAGGCCAAGAAGAAGAACAAGATGATGAAGAAGATGTTCCACCCCGACCCAAGCAAAATCTCTCACGAGTTCGAGCGAGAGTCTCAAGAGACCATCCCGTCGAACAAATCTTCAATGATATCCAAACCGGGAGAATCACTCGCTCTAAAACTCGTTTGGCTAATTTTTGTGAACATTTTTCATTCATCTCTAGCATTGAACCTATGAAGGTTGAAGAAGCATTGGAAGATCCGGATTGGATAAATGCCATGCATGAAGAGCTACACAAGTTTGAGAGGAATCAAGTGTGGACATTGGTCGAAAAGCCCGACAACAACCACAACATCATCGGTACCAAATGGGTGTTTCGCGACAAGCAAGACGAAGATGGACAAGTCGTTCGCAACAAAGCATGTCTAGTCGCCCAAGGCTACACTCAAGTTGAAGTTTGGAAAGCTAATGTCGGAGAAGTTTGAGATGTCTATGATGAGTGAACTCAAGTTCTTTCTTGGTTTGCAAATCAAGCAAACTAAGGAAGGCACCTTTGTTTCTCAAACAAAGTACACCAAGGACTTATTCAAGAAGTTCAACATGCAAGAAAGCAAAGGTATGAATACACCCATGCCCACTAGTGGACATCTTGACTTGACCAAGGATGGCAAATCGGTTGACCAAAAGGTTTACCACTCTATGATTGGTTCATTGTTATATCTATGTGCCTCCCGTCCCGATATTATGCTAAGTGTGTGCATGTGTGCATGATATCTGTAGCGACCCGACCTCAGACGGTCAAGTCTCTGTGCTTAAGTGTCATCCCTGGATCGGTATGCTGACACACACAGTACTCAAGGATTTATAACAGAGGTAATCACATGTATGAAATAACGTAAATACTATTACCTCAATCCATATAGCGGAAGTAACAACAAGGTTGTGGATTCCCATCAACACCAACGGCAAGGTTGAGTGTAGAAATAGTAACCCTAACGTATCACTTACTCGTCGTAAGATGTCCTGCAACATGAGATGTTGCAGCCACAAAGGGTCGGTACATTGAATGTACTGGCAAATTTTCACACTATAGAGCAATGCTGAATAATGGCTATCACTACATGCATATATGGCTGGTGGAAAGCTCTAGGTTTATTTTTTCATCAAGCCATTTTTTTCCTACAACAAAGGAATATATTTTATTCAACTACAAAGTTGTTGAAAATATTGAGAAGGTTCCTCCAACTCAATCCCAGAGTAAAAGTTATAACCCAAAAAATCTATTAAGTAAAGTGATGAGATCAAATCAATAATTCAAGTACCAGATAATCAAGATGTCCAGAACCGGGGACACGGCTAACCATGATTAGTTTGTACACTCTGCAGAGGTTTGCACACTTTTCCCCACAAGGCTCGATCTCCTCCGTTGGATTTCTCGCACTACATGGTGTTTGAGAAACGGATGACCGAGACATAGTCTTTTAGAGGCATTAACTCTTTACTCTGGGTAGGCAGTTACACCTACTTTCCCCTACATCTGCTAGCCTACCTCTAAAAGAGGTCATGCAACATACTCAACTATGCTAGCACCCATAATAGCTTGTGGCTGCAGACGGAAGTTTCTAGCATGAATAATCTTATGATCCCTTTGAGCATGGGTGGCGAAGCAAAGGACATCACTGGTATATCCCCAGGTGCCCGCAACCAATCCACCCAGATGTGTATTGTGACGCCCGGATAATCAAGCTACATTAATTCTCCGCTAATGATGCCACGTCACTTCGATTACTGTCGCTAATCTCGTGTTAGTTCGAAACCGATTCAAATTCTAGTTCAAAATCAGGCAAACATCAAAAGTTTTCGAATGTTAAAACTAAAATGTTCAAAATGGGACAAGTAAATCAAAAGTCATAATGCTGAAGGAACCACATTTTTATAAAATTATTAAATGCACTAAGGTATTTAAGACAATAGCTAAAATCAATAATGAAATGCCTTTTAATATATATAAAATATTAAACTATCTTATTTAGTTGCCCAAACTTATGTGGCAGTAATATATTTATTTAGACTAAATTAGGGACCACTTTTATAATCTATAAAACTAAAATAAAAGAGAAACTAGAAATAAAACAGAAAAGGAAAAGACAAAACAAACCAAAAATAAAATAAAAATAAAAGGAAGACCCCCCTTCGGGCCAACCGGCCTAGCTTACAGGCTGGCCAGCCCAACTGGGCAAAGGCCCAACCAGCCGCCCCCTATAACCCCCCTGAGCCACCACCAAAACCCTAGCCACCTACCCTACCACCCACTCGCCCCCCCACTCACCCATGTCGTTTCCCCTCTCATCTCGATCCCATCTGGATCGGGGAGGGGCTCGACCTCACCGCGACGACCACGTCGCCCATCGACCCCGACGCCCCTCCGCCTCGCCTCCTCCCCGACGTGCTTCACCGACCCTTGCCGTTCGCCTTCGCCGTGCTCCGCGCCACCTTGCCACCCGTCTTCGTCCTCCTCCACGACCGGAGTTCCTTCGCCTCATCGCTCCGACCCCGACTCCTCCCCGAGCCCGCTGCCATTCCCCGTTTGGCCCCCTGTGAGCCACCACCTCCCCTCATCCCTTTCTCTGCTCACCGCGCGTCGCCGTCGTACCCCGCCCCCGACGGCCACCGCAACCCCCTGCCCCTGATCGCGTGCATGCGCGCATCGTCGCGCTCACCGGGCCCGGTCCCCGTGCTGCTGCTCCTCGGACTGCCTCTCTGCGGTGCCCGCACCAGCGCGCCACCACGGCCTCCTCCCGCTCGCGCTTGCTGCCATGGTCCCGCGCGCCCTACGCTGCGCGTGCCTGCCCCGACACCCCTGCTCCTCACGTCGTCGCCCCCTGCAGCTAGACAGCGCGCCCGCGCCTTTCCGTCGCCTCCCGCGTCGCCCGGTGCCTCCAATGCTGCTGCTCCCCTGCACTGGCTGCGTCTGGTCGCCGCCGCCGCCCTACCATTGGTCTCCGCCGTCCAGCGAACCCTTGCTACGGCTGCGCTCGCAGGGCGAGCCCCTGCTCGTCGTCGCCCTACTACGGTCGCGGCCACGCCTCTGCGCGTGTGCTCACATGCCCATCCCCGGGTGGCTCGGTTGAGCCACTGACCGCTGGGGCCTGCCCCGGGATAAGAACGAAAAATAAGTGTGTAAAAAGAATAAAGATAATAATCAATTTTTAATTAAAATTAATTAATATAGCTTAAATAGCTAATTAACTTGTAATTAGCTTGATGTGTCCATGACAGTAGGGCCCCACCTCTAATTACACTGATTTAAACAATTTGTTAAAACACATGGGACACTGACAGATGGGCCCCGTCAACTAATTATCCCATTAAAAACAATCTGTTAAAATATCAGCCAATGTCAGGTGGACCCTCTGTCTAGTTTGACCAAGTCAAACTGCTGACTGGACTAGCCTAGTCATTGACAGGAGGGTCCCACTAGACACCTTTGACTAGTTAAGCTGACCAGTCAACTGCTGACTGGGCCATTGACCTGGCCCCACTGTCAGCCTCTGGTGCATTGCCGGGTGCACTGGACCGGGTGCACCTAGCTTTTTCATTTATATTTTCGAATTAAGTTTAATCCCAGGAATTTCCAGAAAAGGTTAAAACTTTGAAAAATCATAAAAATTAATCCGTAAGTCGGATGAAAATACTTTATACATGAGAGTTGCGCAGAACAACGAGACGAATTCAGATACGCAGTCTGTTTATCAGCCACACGTCCGTAGCATAGCAAACATGCAACTTTCCCCCTCTAGTCCGTCTGTCCGAAAACGCGAAACACCGGGAATATTTTCCCGGATGTCCCCCCCCTTCGCCAGTATCACCTCCTATCGCGTTAGGTCACCTCTAGCACCGCGTATTGCCATGTTACGCTTTGTGATGCTTTGATTGCTCTGTTATTTATTGTGTTCGCCCTCGGTTACTTCTTTCCGGTAGACCCCGAGGCTGCCGGCGACCCCAGTTCGACTACGGTGTTGATGACCCCTCCTTCTTGCCAGAGCAACCAGGCAAGCCCCCCCTTGATCACCAGATATCGCCTATTCCTTCTCTCTACTGCTTGCATTAGAGTTGTGTAGCATGTTACTGCTTTCGGTTAATCCTATTCTGCTGCATAGCCTGTCATTGTTGCTACAGTTGTTATCCTTACCTGAAATCCTAAATGCTTAGTATAGGATGCTAGTATTCCATCAGTAGCCCTACACTCTTATCCGTCTCCCGTGCTATACTACTGGGCCGTGATCACTTCGGGAGGTGATCACGGGCATATGCTATATACTTCATACTGTTACATTACTTATGGTACTGTTGGGAGATGGGGGCTGAAGGGGCAGGTGGCTCCCTCCCGGTAGAGGTGGGCCTAGGTTCCCGATGGCCCCCGACTGTTACTTTGTGGTGGAGCGACAGGGCAGGTTGAGACCACCTAGGAGAGAGGTGGGCCTGGCCCTGGTCGGCGTTCGTGGTTACTTTAAAATAACACGTCTAACGAGTTCTTGGTATTTGATCTGAGTCTGGCCACTGGCCTATAGGCACTAACCAACTACGCGGGAACAGTTATGGGCACTCGACGTCGTGGTATCAGCCGAAGCCTTCTTGACGTCAGCGACTGAGCGGCGCGCGCCGGATTGGACTCGAACGCCTGCTCTTGTATTAGGGAGGCTAGGTCTGCTTCCGGCTGCCCTCGCAACGTGCAGGTGTGCAATGGGCGATGGGCCTAGACCCCTGCGCCATTGGATTTAGACTAGCGTGCTGACCCATTAAGGTGATGTCATGCCTAGCACACCTGGCCGGAGTACCTATTGTTATAGTTCCCTTTTTAACAAGGTTAGCCATTCTTCCATGAGGAAAGTGTAAGACTTATTCTATGAGTTGTTCCTAATGGATCCTTTGTTTATCCCAAGTCCGACCTTGCTTGAAGACCATATCAATGCTATCTCGAAGCATGTCTGTGGTACTCCGATCTTCAAT
Source organism: Triticum aestivum (assembly GCF_018294505.1). NCBI lineage: Eukaryota > Viridiplantae > Streptophyta > Magnoliopsida > Poales > Poaceae > Triticum > Triticum aestivum. Next base: position 172,744,892 of record NC_057808.1, on the reverse strand, counting down.
AAAAACATTTGAAGCACAATGCTAAATTTTCGTTATCAATTATTCAAACACCGTTGTTTGGCTAATGTCATGAACTTCCTCTTCCCTAACCTAAATGGTTCTCTTCTAACCATTGTCCTTGGGAAGGATATACCCCTGAAATATGTGTTTAAACACATTTTTCTTTCCATTGTTCTGATTAAATTTGATAGACATTTTTCCCTTTCCATTGGTTTGTTTAAACCCTTTCTATGATCCATATGATATAAGCAGTAATAATTCCCCGCTTGTGCAAACATCTCGGTGTACAATTCTGTCAGCAAGACCCTGTTACTATGTTGATAACATTCTGGTAGCCACTGATGGACGAGAACTTTGCCTATTGGTCCGCCTTGTTCAACGAGCAGGATTATGGTTCTCTTCGTCCCTCGCCCTAGGTACCGATGTTGTTGGCCACATAACTGACAGAGTATTTTTTACATGCCTTGCTATCATGTCCATGCAAGATGTCACCGCTCCTCCTATTTTTAACCCACATGGTGTGCCCGTAACCCAAAGTTCCACAGGATCGAAACCTGACTCTCCTATACACCCCCGGTTTCCAAAGTTAATTCCTCGCACTTGGCCTCGTATGTGATTCACGAGCCACCTTCTGAGAGATCATCAATTCTGGTATCAGACACAATACTAATTCCCATTTCTTTGAACCCCTTTTCACGCCCTGTTTCAGGCATGAACGATTGTCTGCCCGCTCGAAACTTCCCATGATACCTCCTTACTTTGCTCTCGATATTTTCGTAAGTTTCAATTCGAGAGTTACTTCCGCCACCTTCCTCGATATTATCGACCAGATACTCGACCTTGCAGATGTCTGTTCTCCCGGAATGCCAACCCTTTATTCTTTCGTAAGTACGATGGAGTTCCTGAAGAAAGGACGCCGACTTCATCATGATGACCTAAAGCAGAGAAATGAAGACATCAATGTATTGGACCGGCCTCTTCGAGAAGAGCAAGCTAGGATGAGAAGACCCGCTAGCTTCGTTACCAAACCTTCCCCCCTTTCACTACCTCTTAAATCTCGGGACGAGATTTCTTGTAGTGGAGGAGAATTGTGACGCCCGGATAATCAAGCTACATTAATTCTCTGCTAATGATGCCACGTCACTTCGATTACTGTCGCTAATCTCGTGTTAGTTCGAAACCGATTCAAATTCTAGTTCAAAATCAGGCAAACATCAAAAGTTTTCAAACGTTAAAACTAAAATGTTCAAAATGGGACAAGTAAATCATAAGTCATAATGGTAGAGGAACCACATTTTCATAAAATTATTAAATGCACTAAGGTATTTAAGACAGTAGCTAAAATCAATAACGAAATGCCTTTTAATATATATAAAATATTAAACTATCTTATTTAGCTGCCCAAACTTATGTGGCAGTAATATATTTATTTAGACTAAATTAGGGACTACTTTTATAATCTATAAAACTAAAATAAAAGAGAAACTAGAAATAAAACAGAAAAGGAAAAGACAAAACAAACCAAAAATAAAATAAAAATAAAAGGAAGGCCCCCCTTCGGGGCAACCGGCCCAGCTTACAGGCTGGCCAGCCCAACCAGCCGCCCCCTATAACCCCCCTGAGCCACCACCGAAACCCTAGCCACCTACCGCACCACCCACTCGCCCCCCACTCACCCATGTCGTTTCCCCTCTCCTCTCGGTCCCATCTGGATCGGGGAGGGGCTCGACCTCACCGCGACGACCACGTCGCCCATCGACCCCGACGCCCCTCCGCCTCACCGGACCGCCTCGCCTCCTCCCCGACATGCTTTACCGACCCTCGTCGTTCGCCTTCGCCGTCCTCTGCGACACCTTGCCGCCCGTCTTCATCCTCCTCCACGACCGGAGCTCCTCCGCCTCGTCGCGCCGACCCCGACTCCTCCCCGAGCCCGCTACCATTCCTCGTTTGGCCCCAAGTGAGCCGCCACCTCCCCTCCTTCCTTTCTCTACTCATCGCGCGTCGCCGTCGTGCCCTGCCCCCGACGGCCACCGCGACCCCCTGCCCCTGCTCGCGCGGCTGCGCGCATCATCGCGCTCACCGCGCCCGGTCCCCATGCTGCTGCTCCTCGGCCTGCCTCTCTGTGTGCCCGCACCAGCACACCACCGCGGCCTCCTCCCGCTCGCGCTTGCTGCCATGGTCGCGCGCGCCCTGCGCCGCGCGTGTCTTCCCCCGACGCCCCTGCTCCTCGTGTCGCCGCCCCCTACAGCTAGACAGCGCGCCCGCGCCTTTCCGTCGCCTCACATGCTGCTGCTCCCCTGCACTGGTTGCGTCTGGCCACCACCGCCGCCCTACCGTTGGTCTCCGCCGTCCAACGAACCCTCGCTACGGCTGTGCTCGTAGAGCGAGGCCCTGCTCGTCGTCGCCCTACTACGGTCGCGGCCACGCCTCTGCGCATGTGCTCGCTTGCCCATCCCCGGGTGGCTCGGTTGAGCCACTGACCGCTGGGGCCCGCCCCGGGATAAGAACGAAAAATAAGTGTGTAAAAAGAATAATGATAATAATCAATTTTTAATTAAAATTAATTAATATAGCTTAAATAGCTAATTAACTTGTAATTAGCTTGATGTGTCCATGACAGTAGGGCCCCACCTCTAATTACACTGATTTAAACAATTTGTTAAAACACATGGGACACTAACAGATGGGCCCCGCCAACTAATTATCCCATTAAAAACAATCTGTTAAAATATCAGCCAATGTCATGTGGACCCTCTCTCTCTAGTTTGACCAAGTCAAACTGCTGACTAGACTAGCCTAGTCATTGACAGGAGGGTCCCACTAGACCCCTTTGACTAGTCAAGCTGACCAGTCAACTGCTGACTGGGCCATTGACCTGGCCCCACTATCAGCCTCTGGTGCATTGCCGGGTGCACTGGACCGGGTGCACCTTGCTTTTTCATGTATATTTTCGAATTAAGTTTAATCCCAGGAATTTCAGAAAAGGTTAAAACTTTGAAAAATCATAAAAATTAATTCGTAAGTCGGATGAAAATACTTTGTACATGAGAGCTGCTCAATACGACGAGACGAATTCGGATACGCAGTCCATTTATCAGCCACACGTCCCTAGCATAGCAAACATGCAACTTTCCCCCTCTAGTCCGTTTGTCCGAAAACGCGAAACACCGGGAATACTTTCCCGGATGTTTCCCCCCTTCGCCGGTATCACCTCCTACTGCGTTAGGTCACCTCTAGCACCGCGTATTGCCATGTTACGCTTTGTGATGCTTTGATTGCTCTGTTATTTATTGTGTTCCCCCTCGGTTACTACTTTCCGGTAGACCCTGAGGCTGCCGGCGACCCCCAGTTCGACTACGGTGTTGATGACCCCTCCTTCTTGCCAAAGCAACCAGGCAAGCGCCCCCATTGATCACCAGATATCGCATATTCCTTCTCTCTACTGCTTGCATTAGAGTAGTGTAGCATGTTACTTCTTTCGGTTAATCCTATTCTACTGCATAGCCTGTCATTGTTGCTACAGTTGTTATCCTTACCTGCAATCCTAAAATGCTTAGTATAGGATGCTAGTATTCCATCAGTGGCCCTACACTCTTGTCCGTCTGCCATGCTATACTACTGGGCCATGATCACTTCGGGAGGTGATCACGGGGCATATGCTATATACTTTATACTGTTACATTTCTTATGGTACTGCTCGGAGATGGGGGCTGAAGGGGCGGGTGGCTCCATCCCGGTAGAGGTGGGCCTGGGTTCTCGACGGCCCCCGACTATTACTTTGTGGCAGAGCGACAGGGCAGGTTGAGACCACCTAGGAGAGAGGTGGGCCTGGCCCTGGTCAGCGTTCGCGGTTACTTTAAAATAACATGTTTAACGAGTTCTTGGTATTTGATCTGAGTCTGGCCACTGGCCTATAGGCACTAACCAACTACGCGGGAACAGTTATGGGCACTCGACGTCATGGTATCAGCCGAAGCCTTCTTGACATCAGCGACTGAGCGGCGCGCGCCAGATTGGACTGGAACGCCTGCTCTTGTATTAGGGAGGCTAGGTCTGCTTCCGGTCGCCCTCGCAACGTGCAAGTGTGCAATGGGCGATGGGCCTAGACCCCTGCGCCATAGGATTTAGACCGGTGTGCTGACCTGTCTGTTGTGCCTAGGTAGGGCTGCGACGTGTTGATCTTCCGAGGCCGGGCATGACCCAGGAAAGTGTGTCCGGCCAAATGGGATCGAGCGTGTTGGGTAATGTGGTGCACCCCTGCAGGGAAGTTTATCTATTCGAATAGCCGTGATCTTCGGTAACAGGACGACCCGGAGTTGTACCCTGACCTTGTGACAACTAGAACCGGATACTTAATAAAACACACCCTTCCAAGTGCCAGATATAACCCGGTGATCGCTCTCTAACAGGGGGGCGAGGAGGGGATCGCCGGGTAGGATTATGCTATGCGATCATACTTGGTGAACTTACCATCTACTCTCTTCTACATGCTGCAAGATGGAGACTGCCAGGAGCGTAGTCTTCGACAGGACTAGCTATCCACCTCTTATTCTGGCATTCTGCAGTTCAGTCCACCAATATTGCCCCTTTACACAGATACCCATGCATATGTAGTGTAGATCCTTGCTTGCGAGTACTTTGGATGAGTACTCACGGTTGCTTTTCTCCATCTTTCCCCCCTTTCCTTTACTCTCGGTTGTCGCAACCAGATGCTGGAGCCCAGGAGCTAGGCGCCACCATCAACGACGACTCCTACTACACCGGAGGTGCCTACTACTACGTGCAGGCCGCTGACGACAACCAGGAGTAGTTTAGGAGGATCCCAGGCAGGAGGCCTACGCCTCTTTCGATCTATATCCCAGTTTGTGCTAGCCTTCTTAAGGCAAAGTTGTTTAACTTATGTCTGTACTCAGATATTGTTGCATTCGCTAACTCGTCTATGATCGAGCACTTGTATTCGAGCCCTTGAGGCCCCTGGCTTGTATTAGGATGCTTGTATGACTTACTTATGTTTTTAGAGTTGTGTTGTGATATCTTCCCGTGAGTCCCTGATCTTGATCGTACACGTTTGCGTGCATGATTAGTGTACGATTGAATCGGGGGCGTCACAAGTTGGTATCAGAGCCGACTGCCTGTAGGAATCCCCCTTCCACACTCCTTGGCCGAAGTCGAGTCTAGACTTTATAAAACTTTTACTAACATGGCTGTGCGGCCTATGGGCCCACGTCGCCATTGGGTGGTATTAGGATCTTTTATTCCTCGTCTATACTCTGGTATTCTAATCTCTCTCCTATTCAGGTTAAATGATTTTCTAAAAATCTAACTTTAGGTTCTCGAAAACACTTTCTCCCAGAGAGCCCCTTCAGTCCAGATGATCGCCTGCTGCACCAAAAGATTTAGAAGATACTCTCTGATGTTATCCCGAGAACTTGTGCTCATTGCGTTTGCAATTCCCTTCCACCGTCAACCCCTATAGATAACTACATGCACTTGCCATTCTTACCTTAGTCCCCAGTTGCTCTTGTTATTACAAGATACCCCAAAATACTTGTTGTTTCGAGAATCCTTGTGCCTACTGCCTTGCAGTTCCTTGTCACCTGAATACACCTACAAATTAATCCTCACACATACCGGGGATTCGTTCATCCCCGGTTGATCAGGTGTTTCGCAAAATTCTTCAAAATTCCATTCGCTCTTCCGAAGTCCTCAGTAGCCTATTGCTCTTGATCTTCTTTACCTGCTTGCATAATGGTTACTTCCATATGTCTAGCAATATTCATTAAAATACTTTGTGATCGACATTCTGATCCTGTTGATTCAACATGTGTGTGAATGCACACAATCATCAGTTATTCCCTGAAAATTATCCTTCTGGCTCAGACGTCATTTTGAACATGAGCTGGTTCTCAACCAATTAAATTTCCATCGATTGTACCCCTAAGTCTATTCAAATTATCCATCCTTTATCAGAGCGTTTGCTTCTAATCCCTTGATTTTGAAATCTTAATTCCTTTGGCATTGAGCTTGAATTAGTCAGTTGTTTCTATAATCAGATCTCCGTGCATTCTTTCTTCTTCTGGTTGAGAACCGATGCTCACATCAAATCCCTTAGGGACCACCAGATCCTTTGTTGGATTCTGTCCAACACTGTCCTTCATATTCATTAACCTTGTGAGCCTTTCCTTGGATACATAATGCCTTTGGTAAATTGTATCCCCTGCTTTTGTCAACCAGGCTCTGCTCCCGAGCTGGAGTTATTCGCTCCTGAAGTTTGTGGTATGTGTTCATAAGATGCCCCGATGGGTTGAACCAGCGCCTTCCCTAATCTGTGTGAACCCGAAAGATTTCACGGGTCATACTTATCTGGTATTGCACCAGGTAAAACTTTCAACAACTAATGTCATTTTCTAAATACGAGAGGTGAATGGAAGGTTACGCATTGAGGAAGTGGGAGTCGACCTTGAACCTTGTGTTCATGCCCATGGACACAATGTAGATCTTCTCATTAAAGCTTCTCTTAAATTAATTATTCCTTTGGTATAAGTTCATTTTATATTTGGGATCTGGCCTTTTGCAATCGTGGTTCCGACCATGTCCTCCTTTAAATACCATTTCTTGTGCAAGTTTAAGCACTTGTCTTCTGTAGAGCAATACCCCGGTCCAACCTCTACTTTGATGTGCCGTCGAGTATTACCCCCCTGGTATCTCGAGATTATCATGGAACTGCATAACTTCTTATGAGTTCTTCATCAAGTACTACATTCTCACTGATTCCATTTTTTCACGGGGTCTGAGTTATTAGACACTCAAAGACACTAATAACTGAATCGAGTTCGCACCGCGATTAAACAACTCTTGGTAACCTTCATTACTTATGAATTTGAACTCGATCACGTAAGTCCTAGCCTGCTCGGCTATATCATTATCATGCTAAACTTTAACTGTGCTACCTGGTCCTTAATCCCGGAGCACAACTTTCGATGATGAGCTAAGCTTACGCCGATTCCTCGTCATACCATTTCGCCTTGAACAGCAAGCTTGATTTCGAGTTTGTGTCGTACCCATGGTTCTAATAACCTTTTGTTTCATCATTCCTTTAACTTGATGTCATCGCCGATCGATTACATCTTCATGAAGTCTCTCGACAAATGTGTCGCGATCATCATCAGCATTCGGAGCTCTTCCTGGATATCAATTGAATTCATGATGAGAAATACCATCCTTGCCCTCGATGATTTGTGTTGTCATCGACCACTTTAATGCCTCCCCTCCAACACAAACTTGTTCGTGTTCTGTGTTATACCTTGTGTTCCTTGCTATCCAGCATTTGTTCTTAATTACCTTGGAGTATTACCATCTTTTATGTCAGGAATGTCGTGAGGATTACTCCACCTCTTCAGAATTCTTGGTACAGTGATACTTCTCACCATCACCATTCTTTCTTGGTCCCCATGTTGTTTCTAACCGGAATACCGGGAATTAAACTATGATGTGTGAATTCAAAACTTCTAGCAACTCTATTGCTTTGAAGTGAATGGTCGATAGGTTCATTCTAAGTCTTCTGGTTATCAAATCACCATTCTAACATTGATCATGCTACCTATGCCCATATTTCGGGTGCACCTTTCAACCAATGTTTACTCGTGGATGTTCTCCTCGAGCATACATCATCATATCTTTTGATCTAACCAATGTTATCTCCTTGTTCACATAATTGTGGAAATCCATCTTGTTGGAATTCTTGATGAATTGTCATTGAGTTTATCTGCCAACTCCTCACTCTCACCTCTGTTTAATGATGAACTCTTGTTTCAGAACTCACTTCCATAGTTCATTCCCCGAGAATCTTACAATGTCATCTCGACAATTTGTGTTGCACCTTTCCTTCTCAGGCCTCCTGAGTCTGAGGTATCCTGACACCAATCAGATCTGAAATCTTGGTCAGATATGATGGTTGGAACATATTTCCAAGAGATATAACATTTTGTCGTTATATGGCCCATTACGGTGATGTCATGCCTAGCACACCTGGCCGGAGTACCTATTGTTATAGTTCCCTTTTTAGCAAGGTTATCCATTCTTCCATGAGGAAAGTGTAAGACTTATTCTATGAGTTGTTCCTAATGGATCCTTTGTTTATCCCAAGTCCGACCTTGCTTGAAGACCATAAGACCATATCAATGCTATCTCGAAGCATGTCTGTGGTACTCTGATCTTCAATAAAAACATTTGAAGCACAATGCTAAATTTTCGTTATCAATTATTCAAACACCGTTGTTTGGGTAATGTCATGAACTTCCTCTTCCCTAACCTAAATGGTTCTCTTCTAACCATTGTCCTTGGGAAGGATATACCCCTGAAATATGTGTTTAAACACATTTTTCTTTCCATTGTTCTGATTAAATCTGATAGACAATTTTCCCTTTCCATTGGTTTGTTTAAACCCTTTATATGATCTATATGATATAAGCAGTAATAATTCCCCGCTTGTGCAAACATCTCGGTGTACAATTCTGTCAGCAAGACCCTGTTACTATGTTGATAACATTCTGGTAGCCATCGATGGACGAGAACTTTGCCTATTGGTCCGTCTCGTTCAACGAGCAGGAATATGGTTCTCTTCGTCCCTCGCCCTTGGTACCGATGTTGTTGGCCACATAACTGACAGAGTATTTTTTACATGCCTTGCTATCATGTCCATGCAAGATGTCACCGCTCCTCCTATTTTTAACCCACATGGTGTGCCCGTAACCAAAAGTTCCACAGGATCGAAACCTGACTCTCCTCTACACCCCCGGTTTCCAAAGTTAATTCCTCGCACTTGGCCTCGTATGTGATTCACGAGCCACCTTCTGAGAGATCATCAATTCTGGTATCAGACACAATACTAATTCCCATTTCTTTGAACCCCTTTTCACGCCCTGTTTCAGGCATGAACGATTGTCTGCCCGCTCGAAACTTCCCATGATACCTCCTTACTTTGCTCTCGATATTTTCATAAGTTTCAATTCGAGAGTTACTTCCGCCACCTTCCTCGATATTATCGACCAGATACTCGACCTTGCAGATGTCTGTTCTCCCGGAATGCCAACCCTTTATTCTTTCATAAGTACGATGGAGTTCCTGAAGAAAGGACGCCGACTTCATCATGATGACCTAAAGCAGAGAAATGAAGACATCAATGTATTGGACCGGCCTCTTCGAGAAGAGCAAGCTAGGATGAGAAGACCCGCTAGCTTCGTTACCAAACCTTCCCCCATTTCACTACCTCTTAAATCTCGGGACGAGATTTCTTGTAGTGGAGGAGAATTGTGACGCCCGGATAATCAAGCTACATTAATTCTCTCCTAATGATGCCACGTCACTTCGATTACTGTCGCTAATCTCGTGTTAGTTCGAAACCGATTCAAATTCTAGTTCAAAATCAGGCAAACATCAAAAGTTTTCAAACGTTAAAACTAAAATGTTCAAAATGGGACAAGTAAATCATAAGTCATAATGGTAGAGGAACCACATTTTCATAAAATTATTAAATGCACTAAGGTATTTAAGACAGTAGCTAAAATCAATAACGAAATGCCTTTTAAAATTTATAAAATATTAAACTATCTTATTTAGTTGCCCAAACTTATGTGGCAGTAATATATTTATTTAGACTAAATTAGGGACTACTTTTATAATCTATAAAACTAAAATAAAAGAGAAACTAGAAATAAAACAGAAAAAGGAAAAGACAAAACAAACCAAAAATAAAATAAAAATAAAAGGAAGACCCCCCTTCGGGGCAACCGGCCAGCTTACAGGCTGGCCAGCCCAACTGGGCAAAGGCCCAACCAGCCGCCCCCTATAACCCCCCTGAGCCACCACCGAAACCGTAGCCACCTACCGCACCACCCACTCGCCCCCCACTCACCCATGTCGTTTCCCCTCTCCTCTCGATCCCATCTGGATCGGGGAGGGGCTCGACCTCGCCGCGACGACCACGTCGTCCATCGACCCCGACGCCCCTCCGCCTCGCCGGACCGCCTCGCCTCCTCCCCGACGTGCTTCACCGACCCTCGTCGTTCGCTTTCGCCGTGCTCTGCGACACCTTGCCGCCCGTCTTCGTCAACCTCCACGACCGGAGCTCCTCCGCCTCGTCGTGCCGACCCCGACTCCTCCCCGAGCTCGCTGCCATTCCCCGTTTGGCCCCCTGTGAGCCGCCACCTCCCCTCCTTCCTTTCTCTGCTCACCGCGCGTCGCCGTCGTGCCCTGCCCCCGACGACCACCGTGACCCCCTGCCCCTGCTCGCGCGGCTGCGCGCATCATCGCGCTCACCGCGCCCGGTCCCCGTGCTGCTGCTCCTCGGCCTGCCTCTCTGTGTGCCCGCACCAGCGCGCCACCACGGCCTCCTCCCGCTCGCGCCTGCTGCCATGGTCGCGCGCGCCCTGCGCCGCGCGTGTCTGCCCCCGACGCCCCTGACGCCCCTGCTCCTCGCGTCGCCGCCCCCTACAGCTAGACAGCGCGCCCGCGCCTTTCCGTAGCCTCACATGCTGCTGCTCCCCTGCACTGGCTGCGTCTGGCCGCCACCGCCGCCCTACCGTTGGTCTCCGCCGTCCAGCGAACCCTAGCTACGGCTGTGCTCGTAGGGCGAGGCCCTGCTCGTCGTCGCCCTACTACGGTCGCGGCCATGCCTCTGCGCGTGTGCTCGCTTGCCCATCCCCGGGTGGCTCGGTTGAGCCACTGACCGCTGGGGAACGCCCCAGGATAAGAACGAAAAATAAGTGTGTAAAAAGAATAATGATAATAATCAATTTTTAATTAAAATTAATTAATATAGCTTAAATAGCTAATTAACTTGTAATTAGCTTGATGTGTCCATGACAGTAGGGCCCCACCTCTAATTACACTGATTTAAACAATTTGTTAAAACACATGGGACACTAACAGATGGGCCCCGTCAACTAATTATCCCATTAAAAACAATCTGTTAAAATATCAGCCAATGTCATGTGGACCCTCTGTCTAGTTTCACCAAGTCAAACTGCTGACTAGACTAGCCTAGTCATTGACAGGAGGGTCCCACTAGACCCCTTTGACTAGTCAAGCTGACCAGTCAACTGCTGACTGGGCCATTGACCTGGCCCCACTATCAGCCTCTGGTGCATTGCTGGGTGCACTGGACTGGGTGCACCTAGCTTTTTCATGTATGTTTTCGAATTAAGTTTAATCCCAGGAATTTCCAGAAAAGGTTAAAACTTTGAAAAATCATAAAAATTAATTCGTAAGTCGGATGAAAATACATTGTACATGAGAGTTGCTCAAAACGACGAGACGAATTCGGATACGCAGTCTGTTTATCAGCCACACGTCCCTAGCATAGCAAACATGCAACTTTCCCCCTCTAGTCCGTTTGTCCGAAAACGCGAAACACCGGGAATACTTTCCCGGATGTTTCCCCCCTTCGCCGGTATCACCTCCTACTGCGTTAGGTCACCTCTAGGACCGCGTATTGCCATGTTACGCTTTGTGATGTTTTGATTGCTCTGTTATTTATTGTGTTCCCCCTCGGTTACTTCTTTTCGGTAGACCCCGAGGCTGCCGGCGACCCCCAGTTCGACTACGGTGTTGATGACCCCTTGTGACACCCCAAAATTTTGGCCTTGTTTTATTGATTTAATTTTTTTTCCAGGAAATAAAACTTTTCCATTTGTCAAGATTTACCCTTTTGTTATTGTGGATTTTTACTTCAAGTGGAAAACTTTCAAAAGGTATTGTTGGACTTGAATACTCTCTATGATAAAACAATTCTTTATCAGTGGATTTAAATTTTGCTAGATTTGTTTTCTCAGAGCCTTATTCTTTTAAAAATGATTTCTTTTGAATTTGGAGCCTGTTTTGCACTACAACCATTTGACAAATGCATTTAAAATTTCCACCGAAATTTGGGGATGTCATGTGATGTTTCCACATCACTTTTATGCAAAAATACCTTTTAGCCATTGGAGATTTTGAGCTCTACACCAACTTTTCCAATCTGGTCCAATAGGCACTTTTGCACTACAACCCATTTAAATATTTCTTTAAAAATTCTTCCAAGTGTTTGGAGATGTCAGTGGATGCATACAATTCATCTTCATGCAAAAAACCAGTGATGTTCTTTGAATAATTTGAGTGAATCAACCTCTTTTTCATTCTGGTCCAGTTTGGTCATTTGAACTGCAACCCTATTTTATTTTGCTCTGGTGCCCATGACCCTTTTTCCTACTTGTAGCCCTCCCTTCAAAACCCCTAAGTCCAGGAGAGTGGACTCATTGGAGGTTGTGAAGTGCATGCAATAAACCCTTTTTCTCTCTGTCCAAAACTAAAGTTTTGCAAAACTTGCACTAACAAGTTTCTGGTTTTACCCAAGTAATCTTGCCACCATCTTCTGCACCTAAAGAGACCCTGATCTGGAGACTTTGGCCACTCCAAGAGTTGCCTAAGTGCTTTTGGCATTCTGTCGAGCACTTGGTGTGCACAGTCAGCTTGGGGCATGTTTTCTAGTCTGCACTGTGAACTTGCTCCAATGACCCAGCAACCTTGTCCACTGAACTCCTAGTTGCCTCTATCCTAGTCCTGTTAATTGCCAGCCCCACCCTCGCGCTCTAGACCGCCCTGGCATTTCGTCGAGCGGGTTCCATGCGTGCTCTGGGCGCGCCCAGAGCGCACATTTTGCACGCGCGCGCACTGAGCCGCCGCGCCGCACTACCGCACTCGACGCGACCCGTCCCTGGCCCCTGCTCCACCGCTGAACCGCGCACTAGCTCTCTCCCTCTCCACGCCATCTCTGGCGCCCTGCAGCGCCGCTGGCAGAGCCCTTGGTGGCACGCCGGCGTCGGCAGCAAACCTCTGACATGGACGGCGCCGCCCAAGCCACCCCAGCGCGCCAGCTGCCCCCGTGAACAGCCCGGTCTTATCCCGAAGCTCGTCGGCACGCGCTCGTCGCCACCACGTCGCCCTACAGCTACAGCATGGCTGTCGCCGGTGATCTTATCCCCAGCCGCCGCGGTCCAAACTCGAGCGCCTATTTCAAGGGTCCCCGAGGTCGTGCAAGACCTCAGGCAACCTCAGACTGTTCCCCTAGTCCTCCCCTAGTAGTGGATTGGCCCGGAGAGGCTCTCTTCCCCAACTCCGGCCAGCTCGGCCGCCGCCAAGTTCCGGTGCGATACATTGCAGCCAGCCACTCTCTCGCCCAACCGACGCTACCAGTAGCTTCCCCTTGTCCTTGCGGAGCTGCCCAACTACCCAACCTCGATCGGAGACCACCGGAGCCCAAAAACCACTTCACCACCGTAGCCCCCTCTGCCGTGGAGCTCGCCGCCGGCGATTTCCTCCACCCCCGACGACCCAGCGACCACCAAGAGGACCGCCTCGGTCTGGCCGGTCCATCCCCGCCCCCAGATGCCCTCGAGGAGCCGCCGTTCATCGACGGCGATCGCCGAAGGCCGCCACCGTTCGGACAGAGAGAGAGAGGAGTGAGGGAAGAACGGTCAAACCTGACCAGTGGGACCTCTGGACCCACTGTCAGTGACCCGCACGCCGTCCCCTCTATTTAAGTGAAAGCGTATAACCACAGAGTACGTCTCCCCTACCCCGAAAGCGTATTCCCCTCGAAACGTTTTCTTTTCTGGTTTTATTTAAACACAGAGTTTTGACCAGACTTTGACCAGCTATAACTTTTAAAATAAAACTGCAAATGAGTTGATTCCTTTTCCTACCTCTCTCAAATTCCATCTAGTTTATTTTAAGATTTATTTCAAAAATATTTGAGACAACTTTTTGTACTGTGTTTGTAATATTTGTTATTTGGATATTTCTCAAATAGGAATTTTGGAGAGAAGGGAAAGCTTTTAAAAAAGTGCATCCCTTGCATACTCTTGAAGGCAAGCATTTCTAAACTCTGGCATAATATTTTGTTGTGATGTTTTGATACGATTACAACACCATTCGACTTGGAGTATGCGTTATCTTTATGTAACGATAAAGTCTCGTGCATGAGTACTTTTTGGAGATATTTTGTGGTCAGCAATGGATACGCTAGGGATTTGGATCATCCCCGTGAGCTCCTCATGCATACTGGAAGGAAGCCGGGAAAGTCGTGGTCTTGGGTAGACACGAGCTTGTCCCTAGTCCCTCGTCGAGACGAGAATGTCCGGTATGGCATGGTGAGGCTTGATGAGTGGTGGTTTATTCCACTAATGGTAATATTGTTGGAGGATACTTGGACCACCTGAGTCGGTCGTAGGTCGAGTCTTGGTCAGTAGCTTCCCTATTTGTTGGTACCACCACTTGTCCCTGTCGCAGACGGGGTATGGTTCAGTAAGTTGTCAACCCCTTACCAAAGCACACACCGTATAGAGAGGCCATAGTGGAAGATACCGGAGGCCTCCGGTAGGCATGCCACTTGGTCCGGGGGCATGGGTGTTTCCGGTTGGGACCGAGAGGGGGGTACCCCTTAGAGCGCGCATATAGAAATTTGATCCCATGCTACGTCGAGGTTGTAGCCTCCCCACTTAGAGTTTTGCTTGGCAGGTGTCGTGGGTGATTCCAGACATCGGTGAGTTAAGCTGGTGTGTGCAGGTCAGGCGTGTTTTCAATTAAAAGGCCGTAGGCGGAATTAGTCCCGATGGACTAAGTAAATCCGTTACTCGTGGGAAAATAGTGCTCCCTCTGCAGAGGATATATCCTACTGGATAGCCATGTTCTTCAGTAAGGACCACAGTCTGAGTTGAATCTAGTAACGGTATTCGGATGGAGAACGATTTAACTAGAACTTAGTAACGGTTTTCGGATGGAGACACGGCTAACTGGATCATAGTAACGGTATTCGGATGGAGAACGAATCAGCTAGAACTGAGTGATGGTCTTCGGATGGAGAAACGGTTGGACGAGATTTTTGTTTATGACCTGTGACATCTGGGGATCGTGTTTTAAATTTTGTTATTATTGTGGACTAACCATTTACATTATGTATTTTATTGAGTATCCCTGGGATGGTTCTACCTCCTGGATACTCACTGCGATTATTCTTTTATAAGCCCTTTATGTGGTGTCGCTCAGACGCCCGACTGCGGCATGCTTGTTGTTTATTTATCTTTTATAAGCCCTTTATGTGGTGTCGCTCAGACGTCCGACTGCAGCATGCTTGTTGTTTATTTATCTTTTATAAGCCCTTTATGTGGTGTCGCTCAGACGCCCGACTGCGGCATGGCTACTCTTGCATTTTCCTCTCGAGGAGTCATTCAGACACTCGCTTGGCCCTCAGTATTTTACTTTGGGGATTTTGGGAGGACTACCGCCCGACTTCTCTTTTGTCTCCCATGCATCATTATCTCTATGTCTGATTGCACTTGTTAATCTGTTCTCATGCACCGTGTTTACATTTGTTATATCTTATGTTCGAACTATCTTGCGAGTACTTTCATAGTACTCACCCACGTACTGCATGTTCATATTATCTCTGCATGCGAGCAACGCAGACTTTCGTGGCAGACGTTGTGATCATAATTATTTCGGAGCAGGATTGTCCCTTATTATATTATACACGTGTTCTTAATGTTTGCGAGTACATTCAAACGTACTCACTGGCTTGTCCCTGGCTATTGTCTTGGCCAGATTTTCGTGCAAGGAGATAAGCATCGCGGTGACAACCTCGGAGCCTACGTGTTGACGATAGCAGCATCGCGAAGATAGGAGTTATCCTGGTCAGCTGTTCCTGTGGGAAATGGAGTCCCATAGACGCAGATGTACCCAACCGCTTCCGCCCTCAACCATTAGAAACCAAGTGTTGTACTCCTAGGCCTCAATGGTCTTGTACTACATATTTTTGTACCTTGCTTGGAATTCTTGTATCAAGTTGGTGCCTCATCAGCTAACAGTAATCCTGGGGCTGGTGAGCACAAAGGCCGTTTTTCTGGGAAATTATTATCCCAAAAAATCCGGACGTGACAGACTTGGTATCAGAGCCAGGCTGACCATTGGCTAATCCTATCTTAGCCAGGTCAATAAACCTAGGTTAACCCAACCACCAGACCTTAGCCTAACCCCGGTCTAGCATCCCGCGTAAGATAGCCCCAAAGTGACCCGACGCCTTTCGGCGGACGGTGCCCAACCGATCAGCCTAGCCCGTCGATCATGCGCCAGTGACCGACACCCAACCCGTCTCTATCGCAAGCGTGCGGAGGAAGACTCCGTCCCCTTTTCCTATAAAAAGGGCACGCCAGCCACAGCACAGCACAGCCTCTTTCCCCCAAAACCAGGCCACGATGCCTGGTCCCATTGTTCACAATGAGACCACAACGACCAACCTGGGAGGTTTTGTGACCGTGCTCGCAAACCTCACCCGCCGTGCCTATGCGCTAGAAGAGCCTCCTGAGTATGTTGTGTACCAGGGACCCATGTACGGTGAGAGCCGTCAGTACTGGGCCACTGTGCACATCTACGGTAGGGGTCTGTCGCCAGAACGCCCCTACAGGTTCACTGGAAGGACAACTTCCTTTGAGCCACAAGCCATCCAACTGGCAGCCCGAGAAGCTATAGTTCAACTCCGGCACTTGTCGCCCAGAGTTAACTGTCGCTCGTTCTACTACTACCCCAGTCGTGACGGGTATGGTAGGCCGCCCCAGGTTGCCAACGGAGATCACGAGACGGATCCGGCACTGTTACATCTGGTGCGCTATGTAAGCGCACTAGAGCAACTGTTCGATCAGGTCACCCTTGATCTGATCGCAGCTCATGGAGAACTAGTTCGCCGAGCCCCGGCGAGAAGAGACGCGGAGCCCGACACCGACAACCCAGTCGTGCTGTTCGGACACCCGATCGATCCCTTGAGGTCCGCCCCAGCCATCAACCAGAGTGCTTTGGTGACCCCAGAAGCGCTTCGTCGCCTTTTGGGAACCCATTCCAACGGGATTGTGGCCAACAACCCCCGCGATGGTCATCACCACTACCCCGACCCTGCAGCCCCTCAACCTCAGCCGGCAAATCCCGACGGCGAAACCCGTGGAGAAACCTCGGCACCCGCCAGGCCAGCTCACTTAGACATTAACGAAGTAGACTAAGTCGCTCGAGTTGTATCGAGCCTTAGTTTTCCCACGCTTTGTAATGGTGTGATCTTGTATCGCTTTTATTTAATGTTGTCTGCTTGAACGCTCCTATTTTTGGAGTATTAACTATGCATGTGTACGTTAGCGTACAATTGCATTTTTAAATTTCGGGTGCAGCTACCAGACCAACCCCGACGGCACCCACAGTAATGCGTCACATTTATGTGATATGTATATCTGTGGCTTTGACCCGAGAACAGGATCGACAACCAGTTCCCCTTCACCCCGGTAGATAACCCAGCCCCGGTGCTATATAAAGGCCACCTCGTGACCTTGCCGAGTGCCCCTCGCCTTTGTGCGCAGCACTCACAGCCATTCCTTGCCATGCCGACCCCCAGTATTTATTTGAGGACCCCAGACGCAACCCCAGGCAGTTTCGTTAAATTATTGTGGGACTTTACCTGCAGTACCATGAGTGCCACCCGTCCACCCCAGTACGAGTTGCTCAAATCGAGGATCACCCCTTCCACCTCAAAATATTGGGCAGTGGTGCACATCCCTCCCGCATACCCAAACCAAGACCCAACGGAAGTCTCCTTCGTGGGGAAATCCATGCCGACTCCGCATATGGCCATAGAAGCTGCTGCATACGAGGCGCTCACTCGTCTTCGATTCGCGGTACCCTATGCCAGCGAGCGAGGATACTATTATTTTCCGAGTCGTGCAGCACCCGGAGAAGTTGCATCTTTTCCCGGTGGACGTATTGAGAGAGATCCAGTACTGGCCAACCTTGCCCAGTACGTTATTGCCCAGGAGTGTTTAACTCAGCGAGTAATGGGTTATCTCCAGAGCCTCGCTGATTTAAATCCTTGGATCGCTATTGGCAGACCACTGAGGCCTGACCAAGAAGGGCGCATTCATCGACTGGTCAACCCGCTTCCCCCGATAGAAGAGGAGTGTGCCCCAGTACCAGAAGCGTTTTCTCAGGACCCTACCTTTTTGCCGTTTTCCTTGTAAACGTCTCCGCTGTATTTTTTTATCCCAGTATTTTATTTATGTGTTGTAGCGTGTTCGTGGTTCCCAAATTTTGTGCGATGGATCCGATTCTCTTTAGTTCCAGTTATGTGAGCAGTTTTACTGCTGTTAGTTTTGTTTTAAATTAATTTTTCCTCACAACATGTTTTGATGAGATTTCTTTCCCCGAGTCACTGCTGCGTATATTTTTTTCACGGCATAGATTTTTATTCGCGCAGCATCGTAACAGCAGACTCACAGCAGCAACCACTCGACCTCGAGCACTATTACAAATCCTTGAGCACCTTTTTGCGCCTAGCTGATCACACGCGAGGGCACCGCAGTCTCAATGAGAGAGATTTGTGAGTGATCATTCAGGCACGAGTTGCCCCAACACACCGACAGCAGTTAACCCTCGAGGCCGCGCCTAATCCACGTGATCGCCGCCACCGCGAAGAGCTAACACTCGAGCGGCAGCATCACGACGATCATCCAGGATCATCGCGCACAGGAGCATGGAGAACCCCAGCATCACCGCCAAGCCTCCACACACCAGGACCACATACCAGTCCGGCATTGCCTCCGCCATTAGAGCCACGGTTCGAGCTCCTGCTAGCAGCAATGGAGAAGAAGGAAGGAGAAGTAGAAGCGAGGCCAGGTGTGAGGAAGAAGAGAGGAGCACCGCGATCATTTTATAGCCCGAGATCGGTGTATGGTGGGCGAGGTCCACCAGCGCCACTCGTCGCTCGACCGCCGGTGTTCGGAGGCGAGTCCGCGAGCAGTGCCGACAACGCACTGGCCCGCGAGGTGAGTGCACGCAGCACCGGCAGCTAGCACGCCGCGCACTACCACGGTACGGCCTCAATGCCCTACGAGCTAGGCATCGCCGGTGGAGGAAGCGCGGGAGAGCGCGCGAGAGAGAAGAGAGAGCCAGAGGTAGGAGAAGAGGCCGACAGTGGGCCCTGGGTCCACCAGTCAGCCAAAGAGAGCACTGTGCTCTCGGGTGCGACCAGCATATTTTGGTAATTTAGAATTTATTCGAAATTACTGTATCTGCGTAGAAATATCTCGTTCTCCCTAACCGTGGATTTTTCCACACTACGCCAGTGTACCACACTGTGGTTTTACACCACTTATTGCCCTCTCACTGTAGCCGTTTTGTTTTTCTGTGCAATTGAAGGATTTCTTTGATAAAAACAGATTTTGTTCAAAACAGTTTTTAACAAATCTCGAGGACGAGATTTTTCTTAAGGGGGGTAGTGTTGTGACACCCCAAAATTTTGGCCTTGTTTTATTGATTTAAATTTTTTTTCCAGGAAATAAAACTTTTCCATTTGTCAAGATTTACCCTTTTGTTATTGTGGATTTTTACTTCAAGTGGAAAACTTTCAAAAGGTATTGTTGGACTTGAATACTCTCTATGATAAAACAAATCTTTATCAGTGGATATAAATTTTGCTAGATTTGTTTTCTCAGAGCCTTATTCTTTTAAAAATGATTTCTTTTGAATTTGGAGCCTGTTTTGCACTACAACCATTTGACAAATGCATTTAAAATTTCCACCGAAATTTGGGGATGTCATGTGATGTTTCCACATCACTTTTATGCAAAAATACCTTTTAGCCATTGGAGATTTTGAGCTCTACACCAACTTTTCCAATCTGGTCCAATAGGCACTTTTGCACTACAACCCATTTAAATATTTCTTTAAAAATTCTTCCAAGTGTTTGGAGATGTGAGTGGATGCATACAATTCATCTTCATGCAAAAAAAACGAGTGATGTTCTTTGAATAATTTGAGTGAATCAACCTCTTTTTCATTCTGGTCCAGTTTGGTCATTTGAACTGCAACCCTATTTTATTTTGCTCTGGTGCCCATGACCCTTTTTCCTACTTGTAGCCCTCCCTTCAAAACCCCTAAGTCCAGGAGAGTGGACTCATTAGAGGTTGTGAAGTGCATGCAATAAACCCTTTTTCTCTCTGTCCAAAACTAAAGTTTTGCAAAACTTGCACTAACAAGTTTCTGGTTTTACCCAAGTAATCTTGCCACCATCTTCTGCACCTAAAGAGACCCTGATCTGGAGACTTTGGCCACTCCAAGAGTTGCCTAAGTGCTTTTGGCATTCTGTCGAGCACTTGGTGTGCACAGTCAGCTTGGGGCATGTTTTCTAGTCTGCACTGTGAACTTGCTCCAATGACCCAGCAACCTTGTCCACTGAACTCCTAGTTGCCTCTATCCTCGTCCTGTTAATTGCCAGCCCCACCCTCGCGCTCTAGACCGCCCTGGCATTTCATCGAGCGGGTTCCATGCGTGCTCTGGGCGCGCCCAGAGCGCACGTTTTGCACGCGCGCGCACTGAGCCGCCGCGCCGCACTACCGCACTCGACGCGACCCGTCCCTGGCCCCTGCTCCACCGCTGAACCGCGCACTAGCTCTCTCCCTCTCCACGCCATCTCTGGCGCCCTGCAGCGCCGCTGGCAGAGCCCTTGGCGGCACGCCAGCGTCGGCAGCGAACCTCTGACATGGACGGCGCCGCCCAAGCCACCCCAGCGCGCCAGCTGCCCCAGTGAACAGCCCGGTCTTATCCCGAAGCTCGTCGGCACGCGCTCGTCGCCACCACGTCGCCCTGCAGCTACAGCATGGCTGTCGCCGGCGATCTTATCCCCAGCCGCCGCGGTCCAAACTCGAGCGCCTATTTAAAGGGTCCCCGAGCTCGTGCAAGACCTCAGGCAACCTCAGACTGTTCCCCTAGTCCTCCCCTAGCAGTGGATTGGCCCCGAGAGGCTCTCTTCCCCAACTCCGGCCAGCTCGGCCGCCGCCAAGTTCCGGTGCGATACATCGCAGCCAGCCACTCTCTCGCCCAACCGACGCTACCAGTAGCTTCCCCTTGTCCTTGCGGAGCTGCCCAACTACCCAACCTCGATCGGAGACCACCGGAGCCCAAAAACCACTTCACCACCGTAGCCCCCTCCGCCGTGGAGCTCGCCGCCGGCGATTTCCTCCACCCCCGACGACCCAGCGACCACCAAGAGGACCGCCTCGGTCTGGCCGGTCCATCCCCGCCCCCAGATGCCCTCGAGGAGCCGCCGTTCGTCGACGGCGATCGCCGGAGGCCACCACCGTTTGGACAGAGAGAGAGAGAGGAGGGAGGGAAGAACGGTCAAACCTGACCAGTGGGCCCTCTGGACCCACTGTCAGTGACCCGCACGCCGTCCCCTCTGTTTAAGTGAAAGCGTATAACCACAGAGTACGTCTTCCCTACCCCGAAAGCGTATTCCCCTCGAAACGTTTTCTTTTCTGGTTTTATTTAAAAACAGAGTTTTGACCAGACTTTGACCAGCTATAACTTTTAAAATAAAACTCCAAATGAGTTGATTCCTTTTCCTACCTCTCTCAAATTCCATCTAGTTTATTTTAAGAGTTATTTCAAAAATATTTGAGACAACTTTTTGTACTGTGTTTGTAATATTTGTTATTTGGATATTTCTCAAATAGGAATTTTGGAGAGAAGGGAAAGCTTTTAAAAAAGTGCATCCCTTGCATACTCTTGAAGGCAAGCATTTCTGAACTCTGGCATAATATTTTTTTGTGATGTTTTGATACGATTACAACACCATTCGACTTGGAGTATGCGTTATCTTTATGTAACGATAAAGTCTCGTGCATGAGTACTTTTTGGAGATATTTTGTGGTCCGCAATGGATACGCTAGGGATTTGGATCATCCCCGTGAGCTCCTCATGCATACTGGAAGGAAGCCGGGAAAGTCGTGGTCTTGGGTAGACACGAGCTTGTCCCTAGTCCCTCGTCGAGACGAGAATGTCCGGTATGGCATGGTGAGGCTTGATGAGTGGTGGTTTATTCCACTAATGGTAATATTGTTGGAGGATACTTGGACCACCTGAGTCGGTCGTAGGTCGAGTCTTGGTCAGTAGCTTCCCTATTTGTTGGTACCACCACTTGTCCCTGTCGCAGACGGGGTATGGTTCAGTAAGTTGTCAACCCCTTACCAAAGCACACACCGTACAGAGAGGCCATAGTGGAAGATATCGGAGGCCTCCGGTAGGCATGCCACTTGGTCCGGGGGAATGGGTGTTTCCGGTTGGGACCGAGAGCGGGGCACCCCTTAGAGCACGCATATAGAAATTTGATCCCATGCAACGTCGAGGTTGTAGCCTCCCCACTTAGAGTTTTGATCCCATGATCTTCCGAGGCCGGGCATGACCCAGGAAAGTGTGTCCGGCCAAATGGGATCGAGCGTGTTGGGTAATGTGGTGCACCCCTGCAGGGAAGTTTATCTATTCAAATAGCCGTGATCTTCGGTAACAGGACGACCCGGAGTTGTACCTTGACCTTATGACAACTAGAACCAGATACTTAATAAAACACACCCTTCAAAGTGCCAGATATAACCCGGTGATCGCTCTCTAACAAGGTGACGAGGAGGGGATCGCCGGGTAGGATATGCTATGCGATGATACTTGGTGAACTTACCATCTACTCTCTTCTACATGCTGCAAGATGGAGACTGCCAGAAGCGTAGTATTCGACAGGACTAGCTATCCCCCTCTTATTCTGGCATTCTGCAGTTCAGTCCACCAATATTGCCCCTTTAGACAGATACCCATGCATATGTAGTGTAGATCCTTGCTTGCGAGTACTTTGGATGAGTACTCACGGTTGCTTTTCTCCCTCTTTCCCCCCTTTCCTTTCCTCTCGGTTGTCGCAACCAGATGCTGGAGCCCAGGAGCCAAACGCCACCGTCGACGACGAGTCCTACTACACCGGAAGTGCCTAATACTACATGCAGGCCGCTGACGACAGCCAGGAGTAGTTTAGGAGGATCCCAGGCAGGAGGCCTGCGCCTCTTTCGATCTGTATCCCAGTTTGTGCTAGCCTTCTTAAGGCAAAGTTGTTTAACTTATGTCTGTACTCAGATATTGTTGCTTTCGCTGACTCATCTATGATCAAGCACTTGTATTCGAGCCCTCGAGGCTCCTGGCTTGTATTAGGATGCTTGTATGACTTATTTATGTTTTAGAGTTGTGTTGTGATATCTTCCCGTGAGTCTCTGATCTTGATCGTACATGTTTGCGTGCATGATTAGTGTACGATTGAATCGGGGGCGTCACATGTATTAAGTAGCCACCTTAAGTTAACCATTAATTAATAATCTCACACCTGTCATGGATACAGTCAAACCCATTCCATGTCTACGAGCATAGCATGGCAATATAAGCATAACGTAGAAGTAACTCCAAGGGTTTTGATAATAAAAGGGCAATAGGTTCTACCTCATCAACTACTTCCCAATACCCACAAGTTAATCACATCCTAATCATGCAGTGTTTGAGGATTGTAACTAATGCATAAAAACTGGGTATGAAAAGAGTATGATCAATGTGTTACTTGCCTTGCTGACGATCCGCAAAACCTAGAGACTCGTAGTAGAAGGCTTCGCACTTCGGGAATTCTATCGCAAACAAACAATAGCATACATAAGCACTCAAGCATAGGTGCAAGGGTAAAACTCAAATAAGAAGATCGAATCTGAAAGGTCAACTAAAGAGCTTCGATTAGCAAAAAGAAACAATCGAATCGGAGCTACGAAACTCAAACTACGGTCAAAAGAACTTTGAATTCGAATCTGCTTGAAACCAAATTTTAAATTTTCAAAAACATGTTTAAGTTGTTTAACCATAAAGAGGGGCTCGAGATGATGATTTTGGCGTTGGTTTCACTGGATTTGGACGAACGGTTAAAAAGTTGCGAGGGTTTGAAGATTAGGGGCTAATCTGCGATAAAAATAATCGCGGATAGGTCCCTGGCCGAAAATAAACGGAAAAAGAAAAATCTATCGGACGAACGTCCGCTAACAGAGACAAACGAGCGAATTCGTTCGTTAAAACGATCGAACGAACGTTCGCAAAGTAACCTAAACCGAGGAAACCGAACCGATCTAAAACCCGAAACTAGGGTTTATATATTCCTAAAACCGAAAAACCGCCGGCGAGATCCGCGAGGTCCGGCGGGTCCAGCGGGGTTGCGGTGGGG
>NC_057808.1:172711307-172720304 GCF_018294505.1 Triticum aestivum | reverse complement strand
GCGGCGGTGTGCGGCGCAGGCGGTAGGGTGGCTCGGGGTCCAAGGGGGGGCCCGGGTGGCTATTTAAAGGGGGGTAGGGCGGCGGCGGTGAACCGACTTGGGGAGGGGGTCAGGCGGCGTCGGGGCAAGCTTGGACTCCCTCAGAGTCCTGGCGAGGCGCGCGGGGAAGGTGGCGGCGAGCGGCTGGGCCTTTGGCCCAGTTCGGTCCGGGACTTAAAAAAAATTCTGCCGAAAGGAAAAATCCTAAATAAATATATAAAAATTTCTAAAAATTCCAAAAATAATTTTCACTGTCTAAATAAAATATTTAGAACATAGTGAACATTTTCTTGGCCTAAAAATGCAATTTTTGAAAAATGCATATTTTTTCTAATTCGAATAAAATAGCAATAAAAATCCAAATAAAAATATTTATTTGATTTTAATATTTTCCTCCAATATTTTTTTTATTTTGGAGAAGTCAAGTTATCTCTGCTCTTTTATTTTGATATTGAAAAGATTGTGGAGAGAAAAATAATTAAAACCAAAATGATCCTCTTTTCAATATTTGGGTAAATTCAAATATGAAAATAATGAAATCCGCAACTCTCTCCGTGGGTCCTTGAGTTGCTTAGAATTTATAGGATCAAAACCAAAATGCAAATTAAAATATGATATGCATAAGAGGACCTATGTATAACATTCCAAATTGAAAATTTGGGATGTTACAATATCAAGTGGCCCCCAAGGAATGTCATCTTAAGGCTGTGAAAAGGATAGTGAGATACTTAATTCATACACCAAGTTTTGGCATTTGGTATCCTAAGAGGTCATCTTTTTATCTTGTTGGCTACTCCGTTTCGGACTATGCCGGTGACAAGGTTGATAGAAAGACCACTTTGGGTACTTGTCAATTTCTTGGTAGATCTCTTGTGTCTTGGTCCTCTAAAAAATAAAACTCGGTATCCTTATCCATCACCAAAGCGAAATACATTACCGCTGGTTCTTGTTGTGCTCAATTACTTCGGATGACCCAAACTCTTAAATATTATGGGATCTATGTGAAACATGTTCCATTGCTTTGTGACAATGAAAGTGCTATTAAGATTGCTCACAATCCCGTGCAACACTCTCGAACTAAGCATATTGAAGTTCATCATCATTTCATTCGAGATCATGTTGCTAAAGGGGATATTGATCTTAAGCATGTTCATACCGATAAGCAATTGGCGGATATATTCACCAAACCGCTTGATGAGAAAGTATTTTGCCTTTTGAGAGAGAATTGAACATCATTGATGCTTCAAACTTGGAGTAGAAACTCCATTTGGATACATGCAAGGCATGAGCCTTTGACTAATCCTTGATATTTCTCTTATGATGATGATCATATGTCTTGGATATATTTGCACCCTTGCCTGATATCTAACCCTTATAGGTACTTGGATGTATCTAAATCTATGAGATTGCAAATCACTCACATCTTGCGCAATCTCTACATCACCAAGTCCCTACAACATGGTGGTTGAAGACAAACAAAGCATGAAACCTTTTGACACATCCTTTGACAAAATCTTTATATCAAATTTCATTTGGTATCAAATTCATGATTGTCATTTTGGATACACAAGTGCTCTTCCTTGCAAAACTAACCCATGTAGGTAGATGAACTCAAACTACAAGTGATGCTCCAAACTCTTGATGTGCTACATCAACCTTGAGCATCCCACACAAGTTCAACTACAAGATCAAGATCAACACAACCACCCAAGGTATGTTATTCCATCTTAGAGAAGCTTTACCCCAAGTCATGGGTCAAAGCAGCTCAACAAGATGTGAATACATCAAAATGCTTAAGCGAAAAATGGTAACCCCATTTTGAGCTTAAACGATGAGTATGACCTATGGTCAAGTGTTCTCACTTGACTCCCCAGTCAATATGCTCTAACATAGGTGACTTTGTCGCTGACCAATTCTAGATGAAGTTATCTAGTCTTTCTCTGTGTTCTTGCATTTGTCCCTTGCATATTTGTTCCCTTTCTTTAATAAAAAAACTTCATCTAGATTTCTTTTCTTTTTTTCTCTTATGTTCTGCATTCCCTGCATCCAATTCATTGCAAATCCTTCAGTTAATTCTTTGCAAATCTTTGTGAGATTTTATTTGCCTAGTGAGCTGAGATGACAAGTGTTCTCTTTGTGTTAAACTCGAACGCACCGGTTTGTCTCTTTCGGTCAAACCGAACCATTTCGGTGCCACCGAAGAAAACAACTCGGTGTTACCGATTTCAATGCTGAGAAGACACTTTGCCATTTGCATCCTGCATATTTATTCCAGCTCCACTCAATGATTCGTGTCCTCTACCTGCATCACATTCTACATGCTGCTTTCTCATGTGACTCAAGGACCAAACCTATTCGACTCACACTCCAGAAGATCCCTTATTGGAAATTGATGTCAAAGGGGGAGAGAGAGATCCCATCAAAGCTTAATCACATCAAAGGGGGGAAGTGCTTAATCACCTCAAAGGGAGAGAGCCCCCAGATGCTTTGTGTTCAAGAGGAGAGAAGTCACATGTCTTTAAGAGGGGTAGGACATGTTAGTTTGTGTTATGATTATTGTGCTCTGATTTGTTTTGCTCTGATTTTCTTTTCCCTATATTCTCCCATTATCCAATATAAGATTCAGGGGGAGAAAGACATCCTAGGGAAGGAAATCTTCGAATCCATTGCATATGTTTGTTTTTGGGGACATGTTTATATCAAATAGAGTACCTAGTACTCACTCTCTACATGTCATCCCAATCTTGGTACTCCTATGGTTTACAATTCTTGCTCTGTTTAGTAGATGTTTCTGTGTTATCTAACCTTGTTTACTCAGGATCATCTCTTCCAAAGCCAGCTCAAGGCCACAAGGTAAGTATATGCATCACACTCATCTGCATGATGATCTCTTGCTGATGTACATATTGTTTCAAGAAGGACTCATGAACATGAAGGTACATTCCCTATATTCACATCATTTGCTCTGATGCATATAGCCAAGATACGTATAACTCATTGCTTGCTCTGTCATGCTTATGCATTCACATGCTCTTATATTCCATATTTACATGATTGCATACATGTAGGGGGGGCCTATGCATGTTACATGTCTTTCCAAAGCTTTACTTGCTATTCTTTATATCTTTATCTAAAGCTTTCATGTATGTTGTCATCAATTACCAAACAGGGGGGGTCTGAAAGCACAAGTGCTCCCTGGGTGATTTTGGAAATTAATGTCAACATATCTCTTGTTGGACTAATTCTTTTATCAAGTATATTTCAGATGAGTTCAACAGTGAAGTGGCGTGGACAAGAGGATGTGGAACCCCTTCAAGATGCTAAGGACAGAAGATTGGCAAAAGCTCAAAAGCTCAAGACTCTACTTTTTCATTTTAGTGATCCAAGATCACATTGAGTCCATAGGAAAGCCAATACTATTAAAAGGGGATGAGGTGTTTCTTAATGGCTTTCTTGCTCAAAGTGCTTACTGATATGCTCCAAAGCCCTCAACCACTTTCTCATATCCACATATGTCCCAAACCAAAAGTCAAACTCGGCCCCACCGATTTGATCTATCCGGCGCCACCGACACTACTAGAAAAAGGGCTATAGATGGGATTGACACTAATGGCGCACCAGACAAGCAGTGCGCCATTAGTATATACTAATGGCACACCACCTTCTGATACACCATTAGAGTTGAAACTACTAATGGCGCACCAGGCGCAGGGTGCGCCATTAGTATCGAAAAAATATTTTTTTTAACTAGTGCGCCTGTCCAAACATACTAATGGCGCATCCAGACACAGTGCGCCATTACTAGTTGTAACTAGTAATGGCGCACCTGCCCCAGGGTACGCCATTAGTATCAAAAAAAATTAACTAGTGCGCCTGTCCAAACATACTAATGGCGCATCCAGACATAGTGCGCCATTACTAGTTGTAACTAGTAATGGCGCACCTGTCCCAGGGTGCGCCATTAGTATCAAAAAAAAATTTAACTAGTGCGCCTGTCCAAACATACTAATGGCGCATCCAGACACAGTGCGCCATTACTAGTTGTAACTAGTAATGGCGCACCTGGCCCAGGGTGCGCCATTAGTATCAAAAAAAATTTAACTAGTGCGCCTGTCCAAACATACTAATGGCGCACCACCAGAAGGTGCGCCATTAGTAACCTGGATTACTGATGGCGCATTTAGAGTTGGTGCGCCATTAGTAAGTGGGCAGCAACAAGATATTTTGGACAGCCTCTCCTACCCACACTCACTTTCTCCCCACTTCATTCTCTCCACCTCCTCCTTGTCTCGGGTGCCTCCTCTTTTTCACCTCATTTCCATCATAGATTCATTCAATTTAAGTGGTTAAATTACCTTGTTTTGATAGGTAAGTAAGGGGGAAGCTATATTTATGTTGTTCTCCCTACAACAATGTGCACATGCACTTTTTATGGCCTAGCTAGATCTATGTATGTTCGTGGTGTTGCATATGTTTGTGGTGTTGCATATGTGTTTGTGTTTGGAGGTGTACCGGTATTTGAAATGCGATAGTTGCCAATATTTTGCTGGAATGTTGATTCATTTCCGTTTCGGCGAGAATTTTGGCATTAAGCATTCTTTTGTGTCCTATTTTTAGGGAAAGTCATGCCAAATTTTTTCTTGGTTCTAAAATATCGTTTTGCTCTACCCCGCAGGCGACCATGGTCCGCATGATGACCGAAGGCATCGTGAATAGGTTTTTGAGGTCCGCGAAGGCCGAGATGCTTCAAAAGAACGAGACGGAGATAAGATGTCCGTGTCGAAGATGCAAGCTGAAGAGCCTTATTGCGGACCCGGAATCCTGGCAGGTGCGGGACCACCTGCCCTTGCGTGGTTTCATGGATGGCTATCGGTGGCAAGGTGATGAAGATGACTACGAAGTCGTCCATGGGGGCCGGGCAAGAAATGAGGAAGGGCAGCAAGACAACCACCGCGGCTCGGGAGGGCGAGAAGACGAAGAATCCCCAGGAGATGATCACGACGGTGATGCTGTACACAGTCATCATGTAGAAGATGCAGGACATGATGATGAGGAAGATGCCGGAGCAGACGACGGGCATGATCATGAAGATGATGATGCCGGCGGAGCAGGCGACGCTGGACCATCGATGGGCTGGGTGCAGGACCCTCATATTCAAGAGCTGCTTCTCAAGCAGACGGATAACGCAAGAGCTGCCGCCCGAGAGAAAGCCAAGATGGATCAACTTGAGTTAGACGCCGTTACTCCATTGTATGAAGGATGCAGGCCCAAGGATACCCGCCTGAAAGTAACGCTCATGGCTCTGGAGATGAAGGTAAAACACAAAATGACCGACGCATGCTTCGACGAGAACATGTCATTCTGGCACGAACGTCTTCCCAAGGGGAACAAGTGCCCGACCAGTTTGGAGGAGGCGAAGAAAATCGTGTGTCCTCTGGATTTACCGCACGTGAAATACCATGTGTGCATGAACAATTGCATCATTTATCGGGACGAGCACGCGGAGTCTACCATATGTCCGGTGTGCGGCGTCACTCGATACAAGAAGAGGAAGAAAGCTCCTCGAAAAGTGGTGTGGTACTTTCCGATCACTCCTCGTCTGCAGCGGTATTTCGCGGACCCTAAGGTAGCAAAGCTCCTGCGTTGGCACGCGGATAGGGAGGAGAAGAAGCGAGAAGATGACGCAAATGATCCGGAGATAGATAAAAAAGACAAGATGCTGAGTCACCCTAAGGATGCGAGCCAGTGGCAAGCGTTGAACTTCGAAGACCTAGAATTTGGGAACGATCCAAGGAACATCGTGCTAGGCGCGAGCACCGATGGAGTCAATCCGTTTGGCAGCCAGAGAAGCACACATAGCACCTGGCCTGTGTTTGTGTGGATGTACAACCTTCCCCCCTGGTTGTGCATGAAGAGGAAGTACATTCACATGAGTATGCTAATTGAAGGACCGAAACAACCAGGGAACGACATCAATCTGTATCTGGGGCTGCTGAAAGAGGAGCTTGACACGCTGTGGAAAACGCCAGCCAATACGTGGGATGCCGCAGAGAAAGAATATTTCCCTATGAGAGCCGCGCTGCTCACGACGGTGCACGACTATCTCGGTTACGGATATGTCGCGGGGCAGGTGGTCCACGGATTTTCTGGATGCGTCAGGTGCATGGATGACACAACGTATCGCCAGCTAGATAGAGATCCCGGGTCTTCGAAAACCGTGTTCATGGGACATCGAAGGTGGCTTCGCGACGATGACCCGTGGAGAAAACGCAAGGATCTATTCGATGGTGAAACCGAACCCCGAGGACGCCCGCGTACGAGGAGCGGCGAGGAAATAGACGAGCTGTTGAAAAATTGGAAAGACTGCCCACTGCCGGGAAAGAATCAAAAGGCGCCAGAGCCGGGAAAGAAGCGAAAGGCGCCAGAGCCGCTGCTGAAGGTATGGAAAACGAGGTCTGTTTTCTGGGACTTGCCGTACTGGAAGATCCATCGTGTGCCTCACAGCCTTGATGTCATGCATATCATGAAGAACGTGTGCGAGAGTCTGCTTGGTACCCTGCTCAACATGCCAGAGAGGACCAAAGATGGGCCGAAAGCAAGGGCAGACTTGAAATCAATGGGCATCAGGCAGGAGCTTCACGCTATATATGATGATGATGATGATGAGGCGAAGCAGGACACGGAAAGTCGTCGCAAAGGCAAAAAGGCCAAGAAGACCGGAAATGACTACCCTCCCGCGTGCTTCACTCTAAGTCAGGAGGAGATCGAGCAGTTTTTCACCTGCCTCGTAGGAGTAAAACTTCCTTACGGTTACGCGGGGAAGATAAGCAGATACCTAGACCTAGCGAAGCTGAAGTTCAGCGGGATGAAGTCTCACGACTGTCACGTGCTGATGACGCAGATACTTCCAGTTGCAATCCGTGGGATCATGGACGCGCACGTCCGTGAAACGCTATTTGGCCTATGCAACTTTTTCGACATCATCTCTCGGAAGTCTGTTGGCGTGAGGCAACTCAGAAGGCTACAGGAAGAGATCGTGGTGATACTATGCGAGCTTGAGATGTACTTCCCGCCCGCATTCTTCGACGTTATGGTGCATCTGCTGGTCCATATCGTGGACGATATCATCCAACTCGGGCCGACGTTCCTGCACAGCATGATGCCGTTCGAAAGGATGAATGGTGTCATCAAAGGATACGTTCGCAACATGTCACGTCCAGAGGGAAGCATAGCCAGGGGCTTTCTGACCGAAGAGTGCATCTCCTACTGCACGAATTATCTAGGCATCGAGAACCCCGTTGGTCTGCCCGTCAACAGGCACCTCGGCAGGCTCGCTGGATGGGGTCACCGTGAGGGTCGCCGCGAAATGCATGTCGACTTCGAGGGTCGACTCGCCGACTTTGAAAGAGCAAACCTAGTCGCGCTACAACACATAGACGTGGTCGATCCTTGGGTGGTAGAGCACAAAACCTTTATTAAGAAGACGTATAATGACCGAGGCCAACAGAGGACGGACGGAGATATACTCAAAGAGCACAACTCATGTTTCACGCGTTGGTTCAAGCAGAAGCTTCTGTCGTACCCTTTACATGAGGATTCTTCCGCGGAAGAACAACTCATATTCGCCTTGTCACAGGGCGCCGAGCACAACCTGATGACCTATGAGGCGTACGATATCAACGGCTACACATTCTACACCGAGGCCAAGGACATGAAGAGCGATGGTTATCAGAACTCCGGGGTAACGATGGAATCCTACACCGGTAACGACAAGGACAGATACTACGGAAGGATCGAGGAGATCTGGGAGCTGAGCTACGCTGGAGAGAAGGTCCCGATGTTCCGTGTCAGATGGGCCAAGAGCGTCCTAAAAGAAGACTGGTATTTCACCACCATGGTTATACCCGAAGCCAAATCCAAGACCGCAGGCGCAAACGTCACCGCGAAAAATGAGCCATGGGTACTGGCTTCCCAAGTGGACCAATGCTTCTTCATTACCGACCCGTCAAAACCCAGTCGTGTTGTCGTGAGGAGAGGCAAAAGGAAGATCATCGGAATGGATGGAGTAGCCAATGAGCAAGACTTCGACAAGTACGGCGACCCGAGAATCGAACATGACGACGATGATGAAGTAGCAGCATACACCACAAGAAGAAGCAGGACCACCCTACCTAAAGGACATCCGTTCCACAGAAGAACTCCATTTGCGAAAAAGAAGGGCAAGAAGATTGTGAACAGATAGCTAGCTAAGATCGATTGTATTTAAATCGTAGCCTTCATTTCTCGATTGTATTTCATGGGCACTTT
The DNA here is from genome assembly GCF_018294505.1 of Triticum aestivum. Lineage (NCBI taxonomy): Eukaryota > Viridiplantae > Streptophyta > Magnoliopsida > Poales > Poaceae > Triticum > Triticum aestivum. Next base: position 172,711,958 of record NC_057808.1, on the reverse strand, counting down.
TTGAACTATCATGAATATTTTTAAATTTCATGGAATCCCCCTCCATCTCGATCGCTATCCCACCTCGCCAGATCCGGTCCCCCTCGCCGCCGAGCACCCCCCGGTCCACCGGCCCCCCGCACCCCGCGCACCCTCCCCCGCTCTACCGGCATTACTGTTTGATGATATTTTTTAAATAATTATTACTGTCTTATAAAAAATATTACTGTTATGATTTAAACAAGTTTGAACATATTTAAACACAAATAAATATCAAACAGCATTTTAAATGCATAAAAAAATTGTGGAGCCTGGGAATCGAACTCAGGACCTCCTGGTGTGAGAACTGGCTGCTGACCAGTCGAGCTAGTAGAGGGAACTTGGTGTGGACCAGGTCACTTGGAAGATAACCTGTTGGCTCGAGCAGAAATCAAAAAAAAAATACTAATGGCGCACCAGGGTGAGGTGCGCCATTAGTATGGATGTACTTATGGCGCACCGAGGGGTGGTGCGCCATTAGTATTGTGCCCTCGCCCTCGCCTATCCCCGGCCCAAACCTATCCCCTCTCTCTCCCTCGCCCTCGCCCTCGATCCCCTTCCCCTCTCCTCTCCCGACGCCGCTGCCCCGCCGCCTCGACGCCGCCCCGTCGTCCTCGTCTCCGCCCCGACGCC